>NW_025834517.1:0-10562 GCF_002878395.1 Capsicum annuum
TTTCCCACTGTTACTCTTTTCTGTTACTGTTAAGTTTACATAGAGTCTATCTCAGTCATTTTAAGATCCAAAGACAAGACATGCAATATTTCAAAAATGATGGAAGCAGAACTTAATAAATACCACCAACTAATAAAAAAAGAAGGGATTCTATGACAATTTTGGTTAGTGTGAATATCCATATTCCAGTTCAATGCGCATATCTAAAAGAGATGACTTTTGTTGCTTTAGACAAAAAGACTTCAAAGATCAAAACTTTTATCAAATGTTATTTTTAAAATTTAATAGTATTAACACAAAAAAGGGTTACAAATACTAACAGTTCTGTGAACAGGGAACCAACCTTCCCTACTTACTCTATGTTTTCAAAGAACTAAACAAACAAAAGAATATAAAGAAATAAGAAAAGAAGTGTTGAAGCAACTTAAATGCCCCCATCTTTCTAAGCACCTCTCTCAAGAACCAACTCGATAACCCCTTGTTTCCTTTTCTTTTTTTCTCGATTACCCTCGTATCTACTGCTTGGCCTAACATATAATCTATTGTAACAAAGAGAATTGGTCATATGTTGAAGATTCTCCTTACAAGTTTTGCTACCGACATTCCCTTATGACACACAGTACCTAAAAAACTAATTCCAGAGATCCCTTTTCAAATAAGACCTAATCTTTACTAACTGATGGAAATAAGTGGAAATTACCAACTCATGTTTGAAAAGGGTAAAAAAAAATGGAAATCATATGATGGTGTGGGTAAGAAAGCTTCAGAACCAGCATATCCCTAAAAGGTTATTGCCGTATTTCAGAGTGCAAGTTCACATATGCTTAATATTTGTGAAATGCACTTTGCCAGAAAAGTAATCCATAAATGATTTATTCTTGCTAACCACTGCAGTTCAAATGTTGAATCTATACAGTTGTTACTTTTGGATTTTTTCAAAATACTTCCTTAACACTTCGTTGGCTTGTAAAACCTTATGTACGACCAATCATTAAGTGAGTTTGAGACATGAAAGTAACCTATAGTGGATTAGAAAGAGAATCAAGGAAAATAGAATGTTTGGAACAAAAACTCCATGGCAACAAACAGAATTAGAAGTTTAATCTGTCAAGGTTCAACCTAACCTTAATAAATTCTGGAGTTGCTAAATCTATAAGATCCATTGCGTCGCTCATCTATGAGCATCTATAAGTTTAAAGGAAACATGATTATGGAATGTGTCCTACCTCATAATGAGAAAGAAAGAAGTCAAAAAATCTAGGTTAGAAGCAACTAATATTTCTTCATTCTTCGGAGTGCATAAATTGCTTTGAATCTGTATTTTCATCAAAAACACATGAAGGAGAAAACTAACATAGGAACAAGTAATGAACAAGTTCGATAGTTCTTCATAGACCGTTTTGGCCATAGATAGAGGAATTGATCATGAGGTGTCTGTTGGAATGTGCCTTTTGGGTTTTGGATATTTGGAGTGAATTAGTCAAGTTGTGTGATATATATAGCGTAAGTAATGGGCTAAAGGGTATTTTGGAATTTAAACAGTTTTATTAAAATTAAAAAAGTTGGAGGTATTTTTGTAATTTCACTTTAAATTTTTTGAGTTGGTACTTTTAAGGTAGTATAGATAGATATGGATATAGATGTAGATTTTAAAATAATTTAAATGTTATAAAATATAAAGAAAGAACAACAAGAAGAGTAGAGAGAGAATAGATACTAATTCTTATTTCTCTTGAGGATGAGAGATCATAAGATTGAGAATACAATGAATAAAACCTCTCTATTTATTGGAAAAAATACTCCTAATTTCTGATTAAAAGACAAATACTTCAAATCCTGATAGATATCAACTAGATCTTATTACATCTTGATAGACATTCACTATAATGTAAATACATTTATAACACTCCTCCTTGAATGTCTAGATATATAATGTACCTCGTTAAAACCTTACTAGAAAAAACCTAGAGGAAAAAAAATCTAGTGAAAAAAAAGAGTACACATATATAACATTATGCATATAGGTTGCCTCATTAAAAACCTTACAAGGAAAATCCAGTGTAACAAAACCTTGTAAGAAAAAAAGAGTACAACGCGTATCAACTCCCCCAAATGAGAACATTCTTGAACCCTTGCATCCTAATCTTGTGAAGCATCTTCTCAAAAGTTACAATTGGAGAAGATTTGTTGAATAAATTAGCTGCATTGTCACTTGAATGAATCTGTTGCACGTTAATATCACCATTCTTTTGTAGCTCATGTATGTAGAAAAGCTTTAGTAAAATGTGTTTCGTTCTATCTCCTTTTATGAATTCTCCCTTAAGATATGCTATGTATGCTGCATTATCTCTGTATAAAATTATGGGTTGATTGTCATATTTCACACCACATTTTTCTCGAATGAGATGTATCATGGACCTCAACCATACACATTCTCAACTTGCATCATGAATAGCTATTATCTCAGCATGATTCAATGAAGTGGCTACGATAGACTACTTTGTATATCTCCAAGATATGACACTACCACCACATATGAACACATTTGTTTGAGATCGAGCTTTATGTGGGTCAAATAAGTACCCAACATCAGCATGACTAATAAGATCAGGACTGCAATCTTTAGAATAAAACAAACACATATGTTTTATCCCATTCTGATGTCTCCTAGTAGGAGCAGAAATATACCTTGCTAACAAATTAACTGAAAAAGATCTATCGGGCCTTGTAGTATTTGCAAGATACATGAGTGCACCACTCGCACTAAGATATGTAGAAAAAGTTATTACTTGTGGCTAATTACCACCACATGTGAGAAAGAAATGTGCACAGCAACATGGTGTTAGTTGGCAGTCATACACTTATCCCATTGTCCATTTGGAATAGTTTTCATCTTCTTTTATATATACATATATTAACTAATATATATTCACACAACCATAAATGGTAGTGGTGGTATTCAATAAATATTCTGTTTAGCAATAAGGCAAGTCTAAGTTGTAGTGCTTTTATGTATATGCATATACTGTACATCTATATATACACTGTAGAAATAGTTTTTGGGGAGAAAAAAAATTATATATTTTGACACCATTTGAACATTAAATTAAAATTTGATTATTCAAGCTTGGATTCTAGTAGCATTATTTTGAGGCTTCAAGAAAGGGCTTTTTAACATTGGTGTCCAGGTAGGCTAGGCTTGCCCTACCTTTAGATTGAGCTTATTTACTGAAAATGTAAACTATTATGCTAGCTTTGGATAAGTACTTGTAGATGTGTATTATTTGATTTATATAAACTGTCTTATTTATCTGGACTAGGACCCCGTTCTAGTAAATATTGAATATTATCTTTTAATATAATATAGCATCTATAACTTTAGGATGTGAAACTAAAATGCAAAAATCTTGAATTTATCCCTTTTTAATTAAAATTGGTGGATGATTATTTAGACGTTGACATTGTTATGATATGGTATGGATTTTAATATTACAGTTGGGTATGGTTACTATGAGTTCCCATTTGAGTTCGGCATTTGTTATTAATGTTACCATGAGTTTTGGTTCGAGTCCGACATTTTATTATTAATGTTACTATGAGTTTCGGTTCGAGTAGGCATCTGATTATGGTTATGATTCCTCTGAGTTTCGGTTCGAGTCCGCATCTGATTATGAGTTCTATATATGTGGCCAATCATTATTATCCACTATGTTTGGTTCAAATCCGGCACGTGTCCTCTTGTTATTATCCATTACTATTGGTTCGAGTCTGGTGTCTGGCATATCGTTACTACCCATTGATACCGATTAGAGTCCGGTGCATATTTGGATGACTATTATGATTTATTAGGATCAACACAGTTATAGATTATTTATGTTTATTTTTATTACTTGTGTGTCCCACCGACTGATGGGGGTACAGTTGGGTTAATTGTCTTCTTTAGTGTGCCTAGCGAGCTTATGGGGGCCCTTCTAGGTTATGTTTGACTTGCCTATCATTACTGGATTATTTATTTTCTGTATCGCTTACACTTATTCCTTTATCTCATTGGCGTAACTTGGTAGTTATTTACCCTTTCTGCCCCTTTTCTGTATTGAGCTCAGTCGGACGATGATGCCTACTGAGTATATGTTATTTTGGTACTCATACTACACTTCTGCATCTTTTTCTGATACAGATCCGGGTACCAGCAGTGAATAATGACGTGACTTCTACCTTCCAGTACTGATTCAGAGCAGGGTGAGCTTGCTGTCGTCCAAGGCTGATCCTTCTCTATCTATTCTAGTTAGTATTTTGCACTCGAGACTGCTTGTGTTTACTATGTACATTTTAGATTTCTTGTCTAGTACTCTGGGTATCTGTTAGTAGTGGCTCTGGTACTAGCCTTATCAGGTCTTGGGAGGGATTCATTTGTACAATTGGTCCTTTTTCCTCCTCTCATTTTGATATATATATATATATATATATATATATATTTCCCCTTCTTAGTTTTTACTTGTTATTGTTGTTGTTATCATTATAAGTGATCTTTTATTTGGTCTCTACCTATTAGCCCGTTACCTACCATTCCGGACTATGGCTTGGCTTGCCTACTGGTGGGTTAAAGTAGGTGCCATCACGACTTGAGAAAGTAGGTCGTGACAACTTGGTATCACAGCTTAGATCTTACTGGTATTGTTAGTACTGGAGTCGTTGTTTAGTAGAGTTATGTGGATCGGTACGAAGACGTCTATATCCTATCCTTGGGAGGCTATATAGCATATTTAGGGAAAAATCTCATTTTTTGGTCAATTTTTGTGTGTTGAGTTTGGGTTGGTTGTAACCTTTTTTTTATTGGTTTACTCTTTACGCAGATGGCAAGAAAATGCAAGATTTGAGATCGGGCTGTCGGGGCTCAAGGTCAGCTTCTAGAGTTCTATCTTGGGGTCAAGGTCGACCCAGACATCATGGGCAGGGTAGAGCAGCAACCCCTTTTCGAGATCAGGCTAGGGATCCATCACCTGATCCTGTTATAGCTTCAGAGATTGAGAGAGCTCTAGGTATTTTGCCACATCAGCAGGTGGGCCAGGGGCATCCCAGGCTTTACTCATCTTTATATCTTCGTCGATTGTTTGGGATACATTAGTTCAGTTATTAGGGTTAGTTAGCGGTCCACCAACCATGGGAGCTTAGCCAGCAACACAAACTGGTATTTATTTAGGGGCACAGCCTGTGGAAGTAGTGCCTAGGGTGAAGGTTCCAGCAACACCAGTAGTCCCATAGCTAGTAGTAGCCTAGCCAGCTATGTCTACAGAGGAGCAGAAGATGTTGGATCGATTTTTAAGATTGAATCTACCCAGGTTTGCCGGGACCCCGGGAGAGGATGCTTATGAGTTCCTATCCAGTTGTGAGGAGCAGTTGTGGAATTTAGGGCTAGTTGAGGCTCAAGGAGTAGACTTTGTTTCTTATCAGTTCGACACGACAACGAAGAGGTGGTGGAGAAGTTATCTTAATTTCAGGCCATCTGGATCTCCACCAGTGACTTGGACTCTGTTCTTCGAGGCTTTCTTGGGGAAGTATATGCCTCATATATTGCGTGAGCATCTTTGAGATGAGTTTACTATATTGAGATAGGGTTCTATGACTCTGGTTGAGTATGAGGCGAGATTCCATGAGTTAACCAAACACTCTACTATGATTCTGGATACGGAGTACGAGCGGATTTGATGCTTTGTTAAGGGATTAAGATTGTCACTTTTTAAGGATATACAGAGTTTGGTGACTTCAGGAAGGTCTTTTTTGGAGATAACCGAGCTTGTTTATTCCATAGAGGAGATGGATCATGAGGCCCAAGGAGGCAGCAATAAGAGAATATGCTACCAGGGCAGTTACAACGGTTCACAGTTCTTAGGTTGAGGATTTCACGATAGGTACCCTCATCTACAGCCTTCTCAGCATCAAGGTTAGCCTAGCCGGCCAGTTCAGGCATCTCTTCAGATATCCGAGAAGGATCAGACCATCCATAGTAGTTCCAATGGTCAGAGTAGTAGCCAACCACCGAGAGGTGTTTAGTCAGGATTGTCGAGTAGGGGTGGTCATTCTGGATTCGCCGAACCTTTTATATAGAGCAGGGTGCCCGGGGTATATTATGACTGTAGGGTTGTTGGTCACTTTTCTCCTGAGTAACCTTATTATAGGATGATTGATCCTTTAGTACTAGCTGTCCAGCTGATCAAATCAGTGCCACCATTAGGCAGGGGTGGTGTACAGGTTCATAGAGTTGGTTCCCAGGGTTCTGGAGGTGGTCCACAGGGAAGTAGGGCAGACGGTTGAGCAGGTAACCAGTCCAGCAATAAACAAGGTAATTTGTTTGCTGTTCCAGGTAGATCAAGGGATGAGGCTTCGGATGTTGTAATCACAAGTATGATTTTCATGTTCCATTAGCCAGCTTCTGCTTTGTTTGATACCCGTTCCACATTTTTATATGTTTCTGCTTATTTTCCATCGCGGCTAAGTATATGTGCGGAGTCTTTATTTTTTTCATTATGTGTGGCTACCCCAGTGGGTGATTCTTTAGTAGTGGATCGGGTATATAGATCTTGTTTGGTGACTATTTGGGAGTTTGATACTCAGATTAACCTCATTGTCCTAGATATAGTAGATTTTGATGTGATTCTACGCATAGATTGGCCATCTCCTTACCTTGCGATCTTGGATTATTTTTCTAAGACCATTACTTTAGCTTTGCCTGGTATACCGCCAGTTGTGTGGCAGGGTTCTGTTAGCCGCGCACCGATGTGAATTATTTTGTACATCCGATCTAGGAGACTGATATCGAGGGGTTGTGAGTCATTTCTTGCATATGTTTGGGATGTTAGTGCTGAGAGTCTCCCGCTTGACTCCATCCTTGTTGTTTGCGAGTTTTTCGATGTATTTTCGATTGAACCTACCTGGCCTTTCTCCTGAGAGTTATGTAAAGTTTATTATTGACCTCGAGCTAGGCACCTGGCCTATTTCTATGGCTCCTTATTGTATGTCTCCTGCCGAGTTGAAGGAGCTGAATAGTCAGCTTCAGGATCTTCTGGGTAAGGGTTTTAGTAGACTGAGTGTATCTCCTTGATGTGCTCCAGTTTTGTTTGTAACGAAGAAAGATGGCTCCATACGTATGTGTATCGACTATATGCAGTTGGATAAGGTGACTGTGAAGAATAAGTATCCTATGCCTCGTATTGATGATTTGTTTGATCAGCTTCAGGGTGCGGCAGTGTTTTCTAAGATAGATTTGAGGTCCGATTACCATCAGTTAAGATAATCTTCAGGACTCGTTATGGTCATTATGAGTTCTTAGTGATATCTTTTGGGTTGACCAATGCCCCAAAAGCTTTTATGGATCTGATGAATCACGTGTTCAGGCCATATTTGGACTCTTTCGTGATAGTATTTATTGATGACATTATTGTATATTCAAAGAGCTAGGAGGAGAACGAGTAGCATTTGAGGATTGTACTCCACACTTTGAGAGATCACAGGCTTTATGCCAAGTTCTCAAAGTATGAGTTTTGGATTGAGTCTATAGCTTTCTTGGGGCATGTAGTGACCAAGGATAGTATTATGGTAGACCCATCCAAGATTGAGGCTATTCGTGGTTGAGCTAGGCCTATGTCACCTTCTGAGGTTCACAACTTTATTGGTTTGGTAGGTTACTATAGGCGGTTCATTGAGTGATTTTCTTCTATTACAGCCCCTATGACTAGATTAACCAGGAAGGAGGTTCCGTTTCAGTGGTCTGCGTTGTGAGGCAAGCTTTATGAAACTCAAGGATTTTCTTACTTCAGCTCCTATTCTAACTCTTTTTATTAAGGGCGAGAGTTTTAATGTCTATTGCAATGCATCTATGTTGGTTTAGGGTGTGTTCTGATGCAGCATAGTCGTGTTATTGCAGATGCATCGAGATAGTTGAAGGTGCATGAGCGCAACTACCCCACTCATGACTTAGAGTTGGTAGCAGTAGTATTTGCACTTAGGATTTGGAGACATTATTTGTATGGGGGTTCACTTTGAAATATTTACTGATCATCATAGTCTTTAGTATATTATGACCCATAAGGAGTTTAATTTGAGGCAACGCAGGTGGATTGAGTTGCTGAAGGACTATGATATCTCTATTCTCTATCATCTGGGCAAGGCGAATGTGGTAGCAAACACCTTGAGTTGGAAGTCAGTGAGTATGGGTAGTTTAGCTTTCATTTCAGCTTCTCATCAACCGTTGGCTTTGGACATTCAGTCTTTAGCTAACACGATGGTTTGTTTGGATATTTTTGACCCTCGAAGAATCATTGCTAGTGTCGAGGCCGGATCTACCTTGTTGGAGTAGATTTGGAGTTGCCAATTTAAGGATGACATGCTTCGTAGCATTCGAGACCAGGTGTTGAGGGGTGAGTCTCAGTGGGCTACCCTAGATTCTGAGGATGTCTTGAGGTTTGACGGTCGTATTTATGTCCAAAGGATTAGAGATTTGATCCAGTTGATTCTTCATGAGGCTCATAGCTTCAGATACTCTATTCATCCCGAGAATGCTAAGATATATAGGGATTTGAGGCAGCATTACTGGTGGAGTGGTATGCGGAGAGATATAGCAGGGTTTTTGGCTCGATGTATTTGTTGTCAGTAGGTAAAGCCCGAGCATCAGAGACCTGGTGGATTGATTCAGCAGTTACCCATTCTCGAGTGGAAATGGGAGCGAGTTACTATGGATTTCATAGGTGGATTGCCTCGTACTTCACATGGTTTTGATAGAATTTGGGTCATTATGGATCGATTGACCAAGTATGCATATTTTATCCCCATTCTAGTGTCCTACAGTGCCGAGAGGTTAGTTTGTGTTTACATCCAGGAGGTAGTTTGCCTACATGGGGTCCCTGTCTCTATTATTTTCGATCGAGGCTCTCAGTTCACTTCTAGCTTTTGGAGGGCATTTTCGAAGGAGTTGGGGACCCAGGTTGACCTTAGCACAACCTTTCATCTACAGACTGATGGGCAGTCAGAGCAAACTATCCAAGTTTTATAGGATATGCTCCATGCTTGTGTATTGGATTTTGGAGGTCAGTGGGATCAGTTTCGACCTTTAGTAGAGTTTGCATATAATAACATCTTTCACTCGAGTATTCAGATGGCCCCATTTAAGAAATTATATGGTAGGAGATGTCGATCTCTTGTTGGTTGGTTTGAGACTTCTGAGGCTAGGCCTCGTGGCACAAATTTGCTTCGTGATTCATTGGACCGGGTTCGAGTGATTCAGGACAGGCTACGAGCAGCTCAGAGCAGACAGAGGATTTATGCTAATCGCAGATGTCGTCCATTGAGTTTCAAAGTTGGTGATAGGGTCATCTTGCAAGTATCGCCTATGATGGGTGTGATGAGGTTCGGAAGAAGGGACAAGCTTAGCCCTAGATGTATTGGACATTTTGAGATCCTACAGAGAGTTAGGGAGGTAGCTTATGTGTTGGCATTGCTATTTGCTTTCTCAGCCATTCACCCGGTGTTTCATGTATCTATGTTGCGACAGTATATTCCAGTGAGTCACACGTACTTAAGTGGGATTTGGTTTAATTAGACGAGGGATTGACGTTTGTAGAGGAGCTAGCGTCTATTTTGGCGAGAGATGTCAGGCAGTTGCACTTCAAGGACATCCCGGTAGTTAAGGTTTAGTGACATCACCGTCTAGTTGAGCCTTTAGGTATGACCTTATCTTTTACTTTAGTAGTAGATGTTGTAATGACCCTTACAATCATTTTTCTCTATTTTCATATAATTTTAGTACCATCTAAATGTAGCATGGACTATTTAATTTAATTTGGGATTTGGTAGAAATATAATTTAGTACCCTTCTAGAATATTTTCGATATTGGTAAAATTCTTTAAGTGATGATATATTTATATCACTTTATAATAGACTTTTATGATTTATTAATATTTTAAGTGGATATAGTAATTTTAAAAATATTAAAATATTATTATTATATAATAGAGATTTTGTTAGAAATAATTTTTTATTAATTATGATATATTCAAAATACTATAATTATTTTACCATAAACTTATACAATACCCGAATATATATGTAATGTAGAAAAAGTTATTACTTATGGCTAATTATCACCACACGTAGGAAAGAAATGTGCACAACAACATGGTGTTAGTTGGCAACCATACACTTGTCCCATTGGCCATTTGGAAAAGTCTTCATCTTTTTTTATATATACATATATTGACTAATATATATTCACACAACCATAAATGATAGTGGTGGTATTCAATAAATATTCTGTTTAGCAATAAGGCAAGTCTAAGTGCTAGTGCTCTTATGTATATGCATATACTGTACGTCTGTATATACACTCTGTAGAAATAGTTTTAGGGGGGGAAAAGATATATTTTGGCACCATTTGAACATCAAATTAAAATTTGATTATTTAAGCATGGATTCTAGTAACGTTATTTTGAGGCTTCACGAAAGGGCTTTTAATGTTGGCGTCCAGGTAGGATAGGCTTACCCTACCTTTAGATTGAGCTTATTTATTGAA
>NW_025834518.1:0-1165 GCF_002878395.1 Capsicum annuum
AATAGCTCGATATTATAATTGAAAATTTTCTTTTTTTCCCTCTTCACTAGAGATGTTTTTAATTATTGTTGACTTATATTAACTAATTTATTTTTGACTGAAATAGCAAGTTTAGGGCGAAGAATGGAGAGGGTTTAAGTTCTTTATATGTTACTAAGCTTGCTATTTTATTTTATTTTTAAAAAGAGACTAATTCTATTTCCACTTTAATGTCTGAGATCTGACTCTAATTCAAAATACCAAATTGTAAATTTTGAATATATAATGAATTTTAATTCTTAATTGTTATAATAAAACTTTGCACACAAAATTGAAGCCAAATTGCGAAAGTCATAATTTTTAAATATTTTTTTAAAAAATAAATAGATAAAAAGCTGAAGCATTCCTTCTTTTAACCACTCCTGTTAAGAGATAGTGATGGAGCCAAAAAATTTATTAGAGAGGTTTAAAATCGAAAGAAAAAACGCACGAACTAGTCAAAAGAGTTTCAACATCTACTATATGTCAAAAAAAAAAATTTAACTATATATAAATAATATAGTTTTCTGACGAAGGAGATTAAGATGAATACTTTGGCCACAAGTTGGTTCTGTACTTGGAGGCGAATTCAAAATTTAGAGTCTCTAATTAATTAAATCGATGAGTGTACTTGACACCCTGAGACTCCAAATCCTGAATCCGCCTCTATATATATATATATGTTTATAATTATAGTTATATGGAAGGCAAAAGTGGAATGGTGTGGTAGGCCACTAAGAAGTTGGTGAACTGGAAGTCAAAGCATTACTAGGATGCATGTCCTTGTTATAAAATATTACTAATACTAGAATATTCACTGAGAAAAACACATTATTAATGTCTAAACAATTCTATGATCAGTTGGTATCTAAAGAATAATAAAATACAGCTTGAATCTATTATCTATTTGTGCTTTTGAATCACTTTTGTGTAACCACATTTTGGAGTAAATATGGATTTGGCTCCTTTCTATTGTCTTCTCTTCGTTTTTTTCAAACTCTTATTTGGATCGAGGACACATGACATAAGTTAAATTTAATGATTAAAAATTAATTGATTAAAGTAAGTTTCTAACCGTGCTTTATAGTTTACGTAGTTTTCAAATATATAAATTTATTTTAAAAAACTATTACAGATTTCATAATGC
>NW_025834519.1:0-1649 GCF_002878395.1 Capsicum annuum
AAATTTGAGATTTTGTCCAAAAATGGTCAGTCGAATAAAGTAATTTCACTTTATAGTCATTTCCTAATTTGGGTCATTTTGTCCCATGTAGTTTGGATATAGTCCATATACAATACTGATAGTCTGATACAATCCATAAACAATACTGATAGTCTAATACAATCCATATACACTACTGATACACTCCATATACAACTTGGGTCATTCAGCTCTTTTAAAAATATTTCAGTTTTTTTTTGCTATAAATTTTTTGACTGAAAAATATCCTGATTTTTTTTATTATTTAGAAATAATAATTAAATATAATTATATAAAAATTGTATAATTGTTATAGAGAATATATATATATATATATATATATATATATATATATATATATATATATATAAATATATATAAAAATATGTAGAAAATGTATAAAAATTGTATAATTATTGTATAAAATATGTAAGAAAAAAAAAGTACAATTATTGTATAAACTGTGTATCAAAACTGTATAATTTTCGTATAGAATATTTATATGTATAAGATATGTATATAAACTTTATAGAAGGTGTGTAGAAACGGTATAGAACAAGCCAGCAAATTGAAATGGCTAGAAAACAAAATTTAAATTTCATGGTCATTTTCGTGGAAATAGTTTAATTTGAAGTGTCGTTTCTGTCCTTCCCCTAAAATTATTTGGGAAATAAGTATTAATTCTAAAAGTTCTAATAAGAAGATAGAGTGTACGCAGGTCTTACATGCAAATAAGAAGATTGAACCAAGAAGCCAGCTCCTTTTGTTGTGATTTGTTTCAATTGTTATGAGGTAAAATCAGGCTATTATTTAAATAGAGAAATGGTTAGATGTCAACAAGCTATTTTGGAAAGACCTCAATCTAGTTATCAATTCTTTTTAAAAAAGTTTTGAGATTTTCTATGGCCTATGACTATTAAAAATAAATATAAACATTTTATTCGAAAATGTATTATAAATATGCTTCCGGTTAACAATATCATTTCAAAAAATACTAAAACATATTCGTGATGTTTACAAAGGATGTGGTCTAGAAAGTGAAACACTTGAGCATATGTTGCTTAGAAGTCCTAAAGCTGAACTAGTTTGAAAAATATGTCCTATAAATTAGCGTGGCCTAGAAAACGTTATGAATTTTGCTAGCTAGTGGAATGATATTTTTGATAATGCTAATCGGTATCCGGATTCTATTTAGAAAGCTAGAAACACTCTAAACTTTAGTGGAGAAATTTATGAACCTAGTGAAATAATAAACAAAACACTCTTTGACTACCATGAATATGAAGATAATTTGCTTACTAATCATTCTACTCTGTGTATAATGCTAGCTTACACAAGGTGAGGAAGATGGCTAGCATTGGAGTGGAAGCTATGAGTAGCTATGGTAAATTGCTTCAAGCCTTTAGCGACCAAATTCAGTTTGTTGGGAAGGTCATCACTGCTGAAGCACTAGCAATTCGTGGCGCTGAAAAAAGCTATGAAAAATGAATGAAAGAGAGTGCAAGTCTTGTCGAATGCGAAGAACGTGGTGGATACGATATTAAAAAGAAGTGTCGTATCTTGGGAGACAGAAACAACATGTGGGGATATTTGAAAGTTGATGGATTTCTTTGAAGATATAGATGTTGTGC
>NW_025834520.1:0-5862 GCF_002878395.1 Capsicum annuum
CTCCGGCCACAACAGCTTCGAATTCTTCATCGTTCCTTTTCTTCTTTTACAAGTAAAAATTTATGACCTTTTTAGTTTTGAAGAAAACGAGGAACTTGAGCCAACTTCTCTTATAGTATTGGTTAACAATTTTAATATTTGTTGCACTAATTTAAAATGCGGTCTGAAATGGCCTTTTTATTGTTTGTGTTTATAAAAACAACACGATAATTTGGTTTGATTTGTTCTGTTCTTGTTCTTGGTAAAAATGGTGAAATTGCTATTTTTTGTTAAACAAAATTGTGTTACTATTTTTTGTTTTCTCCGACAGATTACCTATCTGGTGCAATATATTAATCATCTGATGCAACAGATTTATTATATGATGTACCAGATCAACTATCTAATGCACCAGAGGAACTATCAAATTATAATTCTGATGCAACAGATTAATAATCTGATACATCAGATTAACTATCTGATGCAACAACTTTACCATATATTACAACAGATTAAGCATCGGATAAAAAATCTGATGCAACTAATTAACCATCTGGTGCAATGGAAGAACCATCAGATTAATGATCTGATGCAACAGATGAACCTCCCGTTGGATAAAATCCCATCAACTCTTTCTACAGGAAATGTCCAAGACTTGATTTTTTCAACTGATCATTCATCTGTCGCGATAGATGACCCTATGTTGGAAGAAATCTAAACAATATTGACCATTGATAATTGTTCCAACAGATCACTCATGTGTTGCAACAGATGTGTGACCTGTTACACATACCATTCATCTTTCTCAATAGATGAGTGATATATTTTGTATTATCGCAACAGATTAATCAGCCATTGCTACAGGTTAGTTAACTACTCTGACAGATCACTCATATATTGCAACAGATGTGTGATCTGTTGCACAAACCATTCATCTTTCTCAACAGATGAGTGATATATTTTGTATTGTCACAACAAATTATTTAACTGTTCCAATAGATCACTCATATATTACAACAGATGATGTCACAATAGTTGTGTGATCTGCAGAACAGACCATTCATCTGTCTTAAAAAATGAGTGATATGTTTTGTATTGTTGCAACAGATTACTCATCCGCTGTAATAGTTTGGTTATATACTACAACAAATATACTACCTGGTGCAACAGATCGGTGATCTGTTACAACTGTTATTTTACTGTTTTGCTTGTTTGATTTACTATTATCTTTTTTTAACGATGCATTAATCAACAATAATATATTATTTTATGTTCCTGCTAATTTTAGATAATATGGTTCCCAAAAGAATAGAAATCAAATCAAGTCCAAGTAAAGGAACAAGTGAAGTAGCTAGGTTACATCCACTACTCTATGAGCTTGCTTTACAAGCGTTATCTCAATTTTCACTAAAGTTTTTTTTTTTGAATCTGTATAGCTTGGTTTCTGGAGATTAAAGCTTTCAGATTTCTACTCCGTTTGAACTTAACTAGTGATTTAAAGAAATAAAATCTTCATCACAAGTTAAAGATCACTCGGTTGACGATTGAAAGTCATAAAAACTTCATCGTTAAACTAGAAACAAGAAGTGTTTAAAGTTGTTGTAATTTTTTAATAAGTATTTCGATATATTTAAGGTACTGTCTTGTGGTGACAAGAAAATGACGACTGATAGTCAAATGCATGATGCTGGAACGACTATGTCGGCAACTAGTATTGCCACGATGAGCCGTACTAATGCTTCGCAAGCAATGGCACCGGTGGAGAAACCCGAAAGGTTCACGAATATTGACTTCAAGAGATGGCAGCAGAAAAGGTTCTTCTACCTCACAACTCTGTGTCTTCAAAGATTCACGGTTAACGAAATTCTGAAGGTTCCCGAGGGAACCTTTGAAAAAAATGCTTTGTGATTGCAGAGGCTTGGAAACACTCAGATTTCCTTTGCAGCAATTATATCTCGAGTGGTCTCCAAGATGACCTTTACAATGTATATAGCGGAACCAAGAGTGCAAAGGAGTTATGGGGAGCGCTAGAACGGAAGTACAAGACGGAGGATGCTGGAACTAAGAAGTTCTTTGTAGCAAGATTCCTGGAATACAAAATGATAGACAACAAGTCTGTTGTTTTCCAAGTGAAGGAACTGCAAGTGATCATCCATGATCTTCTAGCGGAAGGTATGATTTTGACAAATACCATTGTTGAACAATTTAAAAATGTTCTTAGTATTCACATGAATTTTATTGTAGGTTTGATTGTGAATGAAGCGTTTCAAGTAGTGGCAATAATAGAGAAGCTATCACCTATGTGGAAAGACTTCAAAATCTATTTGAAACACAAACGTAAGGAGAAGTCAGTCGAAGATCTGATTGTACGACTACGCATTGAAGAAGATAACAAGGCCGTGGCAAGAAGGTCAAGAGGCAATTCTGCAATGAGTGGAGCAAACATTATAGAAGATGACCAAAATAACTCTAAAAAGCGAAAGAAAGCTGGAAATGAAAGCAATCAACCCAAGAAGAAATTCAAGAAAAAGTGCTTCAACTATGGCAAGATTGGCCACAAGTCTACGGATTGTCATGCCGCGAAGAAAGTAAATAAGAAGGACCAAGAAAATTTGGCTGAGTCTAAGAAAGAAATGGATGATCTGTCTGCTATGATTTTCGAATGCAACTTGGTGGGAAATTCTCGCAAATGGTGGATGGATTCTGGTGCCACCCACCATGTTTGTGCTATCAATGAGTTGTTTTCGACGTTCGCTACGGCTCAAGTAGAAGAAAAAATCTACATGGAAAACTCTGCTACTACAAAAGTGAAAGGAATAGGAAAAGTGTGCTTGAAGATGACTTCCGGCAAAGTGTTGACACTTAACAATGTCTTGTATGTTCCTGAGTTACGAAAGAACTTGATTTCTATTTCACTTCTAAACAAGAACGGATTCAAATGTGTATTTGTTTCTGGAAAAATTGAACTTAGTAAAGGAGAAGTGTATATAGAAAAAGGCTACCTCAATGAGGGCCTATTCAAAATGAATGTAATGAATGTTGAAATCAATAAAAGTTCAAATTCTTCCTACTTACTTGAGTCTCCCAATTTGTGGCATGAACGACTAGGCCATGTTAATTACAAAACATTACAAAAACTGATTAACTTAGAAGTTTTGCCAAACTTTGAGTGCAATAAATCAAAGTGTCAAACTTGTGTGGAATCAAAGTATTCTAAGCATCTGTATAAGTCCGTTGAAAGGAATTCCAATCCCTTAGAGTTAATCCACACTGACATTTGTGATATGAAGTCAACACCATCACGTGATGGGAAAAAGTATTTCATAACTTTCATTGACGATTGCACTAGATATTGTTATGTCTACTTGCTAAATAGTAAGGATAAAGCAATAGATGCATTTACACAATACAAAACTGAAGTTGAAAATTAGTTAGAGAAAAAGATCAAAACTATAAAAAGTGATAGGGGTGGAGAATATGAATCTCCCTTCGCCAAAATATGTGTAGAGAATGAAATTGTCCATCAAATTAAGACCCCGTATTCACCTTAAACTAATGAAATTGCAGAAAGAAAAAACCAAACTTTAAAGGAAATGATGAATGCCTTACTTATAAGTTCAGGTTTACCGCAAAACTTGTGGGGGGAGGCTATCCTTACAACCAATCGAATAATCAATAGAGTCCCCCATAGTAAGACATAATCAATTCCTTATGAAAAATGGAAAGGAAGGAAACCCCACTTGAAATATTTTAAATTGTGGGGGTGTCTAGCAAAGGTCCAAATTACTATGCCTAAAAGGATTAATATAGGACCTAAGACAGTGGACTGCGTGTTCATAGGATATGCTAAAAGTAGTTAAAAATGTCAGTTTCTGGTTCATAAATCTGAACATTCTAATATTAATGAAAATACGGTAATTGAATCAGATAATGCTAAATTCTTTGAAAATTTTTATCCATATAAAACTAGACACAAACAGTCTAGCGGGAGGGTCTAAGCGACTTCGAGATAAACCAAGTGAGAATGTATATAATGATGAGAATCCAAGACGTAGTACATGTCAAAGAACATCAACTTCGCTTGTATCAGATTTTGTAACATTTCTCTTAGAAAAAGAGCCTCAAACTTTTAAAGAAGCGATGTCATCGTCAGACTCATCCTTTTGGAAAGAGGCAGTCAATAGTTAGATTGATTCAATCTTAAGCAACCATACGTGGGAGTTTGTTGATCTTTCTCCAGGAAATAAACCTTTGGGTTCTAAATGGATCTTCAAAAGGAAAATGAAAGCGAATGGTACTATTGACAAATACAAGAGAAGACTTGTAGTAAAAGGCTTCAAACAGAAAGAAGACCTTGATTACTTTGATACATACTCGCCTGTAACAAGGATAACATCTATTCGAATGTTAATTGCCTTGACGGTGGTATATGGTTTTGAAATCTATCAAATGGGTGTGAAAACAACATTCCTAAATGGAGAATTGGTGGAAGAAATTTACATGGAACAGCCTGAGGGTTTTGTGGTTTCAGGAAAATAAAATAAGGCGTGTAAACTTGTTAAGTCACTTTATGGACTAAAATAAGCACCTAAGCAATGACATGCAAAGTTTGACCAAATCATGTTGGCAAACGAATTCAAAATTAATAAATGTGTTTATATTAAAGGCACTCTAAATCACCAAGTCATAGTGTGTTTATATGTGGATGATATGTTGATCATCAGTAGAGACATTTTAGACATAAATGCAACAAAACGAATGCTCAAGAACAAGTTCGATATGAATGAACTTGGAATTGCGGATGTGATCTTAGGGATAAGAATCCATAGAACTCCACAAGGGTTGGCATTGTCACAGTCTCATTACATCGAAAAGGTACTTGAAAAATTCAAGTATATGGAATTTGGTATTGGCAAGACTCCATTGGATGTGAGCTTTGCACTTTGAAAGAATGAAGGTGAAAGTGACTCACAATTGGAGTATGCAAGAGTATTGGGATGTTTAATATATATAATGAACTGTACACGATCAGACATAACATGCGTTATTAGTAAGTTGAGTTGGTACACAAGTAATCCTAATATAAATCATTGGATGGCAATGAAAAGAGTTTCGGGGTATCGTAAATACACTCAAGTCTACACTTTGCATTATAATAAATATCCTGTGGTACTTGAAGGATATAGTGATGCAAGTTGAATCACCAAATCGAATGAAGTAAAATCTACGAGTGGATATGTATTTACTATCGGTGGAGGAGCGATCTCTTGAAAATCATCCAAACAGACTTGTATTGCTCGCTCTATGATTCAAAAACAGCCTACCAAGATTCCAAAATAGTCCACTTAACGTGAGAAGAACAAGCGACACAAAGGGATACAAGATGACAAACACAAAAATACACGGATTTGCAAAATAATGAAAGGATCAATAGTGAGACCAAGATTATTACAAGATTAAGAACCAAGTGTATTTCAACACTAACTCTAATGAATGTAATAATCAAAACCACACTCTTACGGTGACAGCCAAGGAAATAAACTCACCTCAAGATCCATCGTTTCTAAGCAAAGCTCAATATTGGCTTTTCCAAGCTCTATACTAAAGATGACTTTTCCAAGCCCTAACTAAGACTACACTAAGGTGGTCTACTCTCAAGAGAGAGGATTTTCAAGTGTTTCATACATTCATCATTCAAAAACTAAAGAGAAAAGACCTAATAAGAGACTATATAGCCTAGCTTATTACATAGTATAATGGACCAAAATACCCTTAATGAAAGGGGAGGTCATAGGTTGTTTCTTTAACATGTGCAAACCCCAAAATACCCTTAATGAAGGGTTCTTCTTCAATGCTCCAAAATCATGGGGTCACACTTCAAAA
>NW_025834521.1:0-3762 GCF_002878395.1 Capsicum annuum
CTGATGAATCTCATGTCATTCGTTGGGAGTCGGTTCAGTTAGATCAGCTATTATCCTTTGTTGAGGAGCTGGTTTCCATTTTGTCTAGGGATGTTAGACGGTTGCGCTCTAGATTGATCTCTGTGGTTAAAGTCTGGTGATGACATCGACCTATATATGAATCTACTTGAGAGGTCGAGTCTGATATGCGTAGTTCTTATCCTCAGCTCTTCATTGATTCAGGTATTTCTTTGCCTTTGTTCGAGGACGAACTAGATTTTTAGTGGTGGATGATGTAACGATCTAAAAATTTGATAAAATATGTGAAATTTGTGATTGTGTGATTTGACTATGTTATCCCTCCCTGTAGTTGTATTATGGTATTTCTGGGGTGTGGGAGTGATTGGCATGATTTTCGATGCATTTTGGTATCATTTATGCGATATTGTGATATTTGATGGCTTTGAGAGCCTTATTTTAGACTTATGGAGATATCCTTTGATCCGTATAATGAATAGCCGAACAGACTTTGCCAGCAGCTCCGTAATATTTATTTTAGGCTAGGTAGACCTTTGGTTTGGGTCCCAATACACCCGAGATCATTTCGACCTATTGATTGAAAAGTTAAAAAATTGAAAATATGGATGTGGGACCCACATTTGATCGAAACGACCTCGGATGGAAAATTCAAATTCTCTAACAGATTCAGAATGTCAATTTAGGATGTTAGCATGTTTGCTATGATTTCACAGCTTTTAAATTTCATTTCGACCCTCGATTTAGAAAATTATGATTTTGGAGGTCAACTTTGTAAAAATGATATTTTTTTTAAAATCGGACTTCACCAACGCGTCTGGAACGTAGAATTTAGTATGGTTGCATAGTTCGTTTGCATATATCAAACTCCGAACAAATCCGGAGCACCCCGTCGAAGTCCGGGTTGGACTTTAAAAAGAAAAACTGTGGTCATAGTAGATTTTCAGTTATATATTGCTGATTTTCTCCTCTTTTTGCCGATTTTACTCATTTTTCATCTTGTCTCTTGGGAGTTAAAACCTAAAATAGTATGGGAGCTTAAAAGTGAAGCTTGTGGGAGCTTAGGAAGCTAGATTAACACCTATTTCTTGATTTTATTACGGATTTAAGGTAAGAATTCACCATTTTCTTAGTAATTTCTTGATAAATTTTTCAAAACCCCAAAAATCTTAGGGCTTGATTTTAAACTTCAATTTCACTTCTTTTCACTTGAATAATGTTTTTATCTTATAATACTATTTTTTTTTATCAATTTAACCATCATCTTGATTTTAACCCAGATTTTAAAGATTTTACCCGGTAAAGCTCAAAAATGATTTTTCTTCGATTTGACCTCATTTTTGACTCAATTTAACTTGGGTTTTCAGCTGTAGGTTCCTAAAAATATGGAAAACGTGTTTTTGAAGTGAAGTTTTGATTTTGTGCTTCTTTTTCAAAAACCCATTTCAGGGATCCGTTTTGACCCCGAACCAAAGTAGTGAATATGGGTGTCGTTCATTTTGTTTTGATGCATATATTTTATTTTGATGTTTTTAGTGGAGTTTGGTATTGTTCATGAAAATTAAGGTCGTGGGTTGGAAGTTTAGCGGACCGGTTTTGGCTTTTGAGATAGGTTATGACTTAACTCTTTCAGACTGGGTGTAATACCCCTTACTTTTTCCTAGCTCAGTTTAGGTTCTAGTGTGTCAAGGGTAGCTTTGAAAGTGTATAACTCTTGATGCATGTGGAATTTTCCAGCTTTAGATCCTTTAATGTGTATATAATTGAATTAGCTTTCCAACGATACCAATTTTGCCTTAATCCGATACTCGGTTGAGAAGTTATGGCGATTCTAGTGAAAACAGTAGGGCATTTCGACAGGCACCACGTCGGGGTAAAGGACAAAATCACAATTGTCCAATTTTCAGTGGAGCACCGCAATTTTGTCATGTCACGGTGAAACTCTATTTCTCGTTCGTCCTTTTTTCAGTAGCTCATCATGATTTGCCTGTATCGCATCAAAATTTCTAAATGAATTGATACCATGTCGCGGAGGAGTGCAAAATGTCAGTCGTCCTTTTCCCGTGGCGCAACGCGATTACGCCGCGTCATGCCAAAGGCCAAAATGACACTCGTCCTTTTTCCAGTGGCACAACGTGATGATGCCGCATCACGCCACAACCCAAAATGGCAATGGTCCCTTATCCATTGAGCCACCGCGATAGCCCCGCATCGCGGTGGGCCCTAAAATTAAGATTTCAGTTTATGAACTTAATTTTTAAAGGGCAATCTAGACTGTTCCTTAGCCCTCAATTCATGAATTACACTGAATTAATCCTATTCCAACCATTATATGCTCACTTTTCATCAACTTTCTCTCAAAGAAACCCAAGAACATCAAAACTTACTTCCCAAGAAATCCAAATTCCACCATTCTTTCTCCAAGGAAACTCAAAATTCAAGGTTTTCAATTCAAGATATTCAAGAACTCATCTTCAAGAGCATAAATAGGAATGCAAAATCAAGTGTTGTCATCAATTACATCAATTAAGGTATGTGGGGGTTTTCAACAAGGATAATCCTATCATCCTTGTGCCCAAAATTAGTTTTTGAAGATAATTTTTTTTTATGAATTTACATGAGTTTCAAACTAGGGTTTACACCCAATATTTTTATTTGCAAGATTATGAGGTTTCAAGTGATTTAGATGTTGAATTGTATGTCTACCATTGTATTTTCATGCATATTGCAGTAATTTTCAGATTTAGACTTGAATTATCAATATTTTCATTACTTAGCATGAATTTTATGATGATTTGACATGAAATAGATGCATGGGTTATTAGCCCTAGTTTGAATATTGTTATTTTAAGATCATCATGTTTTTAAGCATCCCATGATTTGTTATATTCATATTTAGAATAAAGATTTGATCTTTTGATCTCAGCTTAGATATGGAATCCACTTTACAGATTTAGCTACAGTTTACATTAAACAGATTTACAAGAGGTTTTCATTGTAAACCCTTATATTAGTTTTTAAAAGTGGATTTCCAATAGAATGAGCATACAGATTAAATGGAGTAGTATTTAGCACCGAGTTGGGTATGTTCACATACCCCAGAACTATGAGCCAACGTAGGTTCAGATTATCAGATTATTTCCATTTCTATATGGATGAAAGATATATATATATATGATTACTTAGATTAGGTTATACTCCTTAGCAAGAGTATGAAACCTCTCCCCAACGTAAAGTTTTCCCATAAGGGAACTAGACGCTGGACACTATGATAGCTCACATAGTGTATATCGATTAGAAGAACCTCCCTAATTGTAAAGACTTGCAGAATAGTTTTTTTTAAAAAGCATTTCCCCACTGCTTATAGAAAAGAGTAAAGAATAACAGAAAATCTTTTAGAAACTAAGTGTAAAGGATCACAATTTTTATTCAGATATTGCTTTTATGAGACATTAGTTACAGATGTCAGCTTTTAGATTCCAGATATAAAAGTGAGTCCTTTCTACACATAGACAGTATGATTTAAAGATAGAATACAAGTACATCTCTTAGAAGCTAAATATTATGACTTACTAGATCTATGCAACATGTTTGTTATTCATGATTATGATTTTCAGTTTTCAGATATTCCAGCTTATGTGAGGCATCTACATTTAGCATACATTCTTTTACAAATTTATAATAATATTGAGATATTGATTTACTTTTGCATTCACCCCTATATACTCAGTACAATCCAGAAGTACT
>NW_025834522.1:0-54240 GCF_002878395.1 Capsicum annuum
TGCCAGTCATTAACTAAAAGGGCAACTGGCAAGTATTGTAGCTAACTAAAATGGATGATCAAATGAAAGGTTGGTTCAGTCAAATAACTGATATGTTGGATACTTGTTGCTCAATGCTTCCATCAAGCCAGTAGAGAGCTTGGTAAATCAAAAAGTGCTTTTCATCTGCCCGGGAATTGGTTTCTCGCTACCCATATTTAATGAGGAATAATAGGCTGACCACAAGGAGGGACAACTTGGGATTGAAACATAATAGTTGTTCTAGTAGGCTTACCACAAGGAGGCCTGTTCTGTATTGAATTTAACGATAGAAGTCTGGTTAGAATTTGGAGTTTATGCCAAATACTTCTGATCCTGCTCATAGCAACGGCAGTACCTAAACAAGTAGTGCTATATAGTGGTGGTTTGCCTCCAAGTTTTTGATATTTCATACTGATGTATTCTCTGCAAGGTCATCGGAAGGATTACTACAAGTAATCATCCATATATAGTAAGATTAGTAACCTTGAAAATAAGATAGGTTACGTGCTACTAATTAAAATATGTTGATAGTGTAAAAATTCTTACCAGTTGTATGTAAGTTAAATCTGAACTTGTAAACTTAGGACAAGAGAATAAGGTTACTCCCAGACTCCCCCGAACTGTCACCATAGTGTATGATCACAGTTTATTTACATACTTCACAGGCTTGTTTCAGTGAATTGTGTGTAACTATGCCCCATATTCATCTGACTTACACCATTTTAAGAATGTTTAGCATAAAACAAGTGACTTGAAATGGTAGCTGGAATCAAACATATGATGAGACGAAAAAGATTCACAAGTTAAAACAAGAGTTCATAATAATACCATGCAACGAACTAATGCCCGATTCACACCCCGGAAGAATCGATGCTGCTTGATCTCATTTTCTTCTTCGCGGGATCCTAACCTGTTTTTGGGATCTCTATGTAGCAATCTATACATTAACTGCTTGGAGTCTCTTAGGAGAGTATGCAACAACAAACCCAGTGTATTCCCACTTAGTGGGGTCTGGGGGGGGTAAGATGTACGCAGTCCATACCTCTACCTCTGATGAAGTAGAAAGGCTGTTTCCGAAAGACCCCCGGCTCAAGTCACGAGATATCACACCAACACATAGTACAGCACAGAAGCAGATGACATAACATAGATCTCTTAGGAGAGTATGGCCGATTAGAAAATATCTAAAGGGCATAACGGATATCCGAGCCTAATTCATCTGTCTTTAAATGAATAATTCAATACTTTCTTATGTTGCAGGCATATGTTCAACAGTTGGAGAATAGCCGACTGAAGTTATCGCAGTTGGAACAGGACCTTTAACGAGCACGTCAAAGGTATTGGCTTCTTCCTTTCACGTGCTTTCGAGAGGACCACCTGAGGAGGTTCCACAATCTTGTCTTATTTTGGGTTCTTGTCCAACTGAAGGGAAAGTACATTTCAAACATAGGAGATTAATCAAACGGAGTGGGCGCCAGTGATATGCCTTTTTCTTCTCACTGAACTTATGTGCCTAACTTCCTTTTCATTTCAACAAACAAGAAACTTGCTGGGCTTCTTCTAGATTTGTTGAGGAAGTATCACTTCTTGACACCAAATTGAGCTAGTATTGGGTTGTTATTTCATGTTAGTGTAACAGCTAAATTTTGCCAATACTTTTTATTGTATCAGCTATAATATCATTAAGATCATCTAGATGTGCTTCTTGTAGGTGACAGTGATAGGATTTGGGTAGTTCTAACCTCTAGGAAACTTGGATGGAATTGGAATAGTTGGTTTTACTAGAAAGAAAAATGTCCACCATATTGCTGTCAAACAGATACTCATACATGATGGCTCTCTCTATCTTAAAATAGTCCAGTATGCACTTTTCAGCTTTTCCTAGAACAATTCGTCTCTCATATGTTGTGCGTTGCATGGTCTGTGATTAGGAAGCAAGTACGACTGAAATAATGTGTTTTTCCTACTTAAAGAGGATAGTAGAGCTTCAGTTTTCTTGATTTTCCCTCATTAACTGAGCCCAGCGAATGAGATAACTTGGGAAATCCATCTGCATTCAATACGCTGTGGATGACATTACATTTGTAATTGAGGAACAAAGTTAACTACAGCTTCCAGTAGGTCCTCAAGGTGCATGGACTTGATCGATGTTTATAATTCTCACACTTGTGATGGTTGTTATGATAAAGATAATGAATGAGTCAGTTGCTGCTTTACGCATTCAGTTTAATATAACACTTTTTTGTATTAGGCTGGCTTATTTTAATAAGATAATGTTCAACCACTTATCTAGTTTCTGGTTGCACTCAAAAAGTTGTTTCCTCATGCTAAGATAACCTTTCAGATTCTGCCGTTCTGCAGGGACCTTAGCATTTGATGCAGAATATAGTCAATGGTAGAAGAACACAACAAGAACATCAATGAGTTGAGGAACACTGTCAATTCTCATGCAAGTGACCCTGAACTGTTAAGTATTGTGAATAATGTCACTGCACATTTTCATGAGGTCTTTAAGGTGAAAGGAAATGCAACTAAGGCGGACGTGTTCCATGTCTTGTCAGGGATGTGGAAAACCCCTACCGAGCGGTGTTTATGTGGATTGGTGGCTTCCTCCCCTCGGAACTTCTTAAGGTAACCTGTTCTTGCTCTCATATGCATGCAATTCTGCATCTCTTCTTCCACATTTCCCATATAGTCGTCCCCTGTATATGATTATAAGAAGCTTTCATACTTTTTGATCATGTATAACAAGGTCCTGATTACAGATTCCGTCTCTATTGCTTATATGAAATGATTTGATCCCATAGAAGGGATTAAGGATTTACCTATATTTATCAGTTATTTTTCTCTGCCTTTTTGAGGTACTTTGAGTTAGACAGTGTTAGCAATATGTTTTCTGCCAGCAATAATTGATTTATATGTCTCTTAGGTGTATTCTTTATCAGCCAAATGTATTTGGTTGTAGATATCAAGTACAGAGCCCTTTTAGTTATGTTCAACTCTAATCACTGTTGTAATGTTACAAATTCAGTTCTAAATTTTGTGCTACTATAATGTGTTCTTTTTTATCTTTGCTTTTTATCATTGATAATGCAGATGATTAGTCTAACTTGTCCTTTATAATAACGACTGAAAGTTTATCTGATTGATTTTTATACTTTGCATTTTTATGTAGCCAAGTGATACGGCTAGTGGACTCATTTCGCCCATGGATGCAAGGAGATCACGTGATGATAGTGATCCTAATGACAGTCATTGATTTCATTGCAAATTTTCTTGGGTATTCAATTAGGATGATGTAATTATATGGTTGGAGTGAATCTTAGAATATTGAAGGTTTTGTGTTTAAATTTGATTTTAGAGTTTGAAGATACTAGTTAATGTTAAAAATTTGGAGTTTGAAGATGATAATGTTGAAAATTTAGTTTTGAAGTTTAATGTTCAATGTATTTTTGATATGTTTGTCAATTATGATGTTTAATTAGTCAGGTTGTGTTAATGATATATGAATTGAACAAATTTTGGTTTGTAGGTTATGTCTAAAGGAACAATTAAATTTGAGCTAAAATTAGAATTTATAATTAGTTATTAAAAATTGATGGGCTTCACTAAATTAAAAAAATAATAACTGTGGAGGTTTTAAATCGGCGCAATTGTTAAATTAAAAATTATTATAAAAAGACTTAAATTTAGAGTAACGGGGGTCGACCGTCGCAAATTAATTATGGCGGTCAGAAAAAAATTGCTGCAAATTGATTGTGATGGCTCGTATTGTGGGGGTTTTAGGAACCCCGGAATTGAAATTTGCGAGGGTGTTAAATCCCCGCAAACCTTAAAATTAACCCCACAATTTGATCCGTTTTTTATAGTGAACTCAATGTTCCTATTGAGATGCTAATCTCAGTGCTTAGTGACAACAATTCAGCCATTCAACTAGCCCACTACCTTGTGTTTCATGAGAGAACCAAACATATTGAGATTAATTGTCACTTCATCAGGGACAAGATTAAGAGTGGTTTAATTCATGTTGTGCATGTCCCTACTCATGATCAAGTTGTTGATCTCCTCACTAAAGGTCTGAGTTAGGCTCAACATTCACATTTGCTAGGCAAGCTTGATGTGCTAAACATTATGCACCCTGCAGCTTGATGGGGAGTATTCCAATATGTATATTAGTAGTCTCATTCTTATTCCACACAGTTAGAAATAGTTGGTTATTACTATTTCATTGATTGTAGTGATTAGCCGGTTAGTGTAGTTAGTTAGTGAGGTTGTTAGGTAGTTGGTTAGTGGAGTAATTAGCTGTCAGTTAGCTGGCAATGAGCTAAGATATTTTCTTAGCTCAATTGTCTTGTCTATAAATAGCAGCAGCATTACATTAAACAAGGACAATTTTAGAAATAAATCCAGTTCCTTTCATTTTCTCTTCTCTACTTCCTCTGCATCCTTCAAGGGATGTACAAGCTGGATTGCTTGTTTTAATTGCGTCTTCAATTAAATATTTTTGTTCTGGCATTCGTTTTTCACAAACGCATTAGACTCATTCTTGTAGTGCATTGGACTCGAACACATTAAATATAATTATAAAGTGTACCTTTTGACACTGTAATTTTTTCAAGTGGTTTATAGGTTATACACACGCACTATAGAGATATTGTAGCAGTAGAGAAGTCTATATAATTCTTTGTTTTGAGAGTTTAACACTATTCTTCAAGTCTGTGCAATGGACTAGGTTGGAGAGCTGATCTATTTCATGTAGTCAAGTTTCAGTTCGATTTTTACTAGGTTATTGAGTTGTAATTATGTTACCTAGAAGCTGTTGTGGATTCTTTTTTTTGTTTATTAGAAAATAATTTGCCTCAAGTCGAAGTAGTTTTAAGGGGAAGGATGCAACGATGGAGCGATTGTTGGGGCGAGAGTGAGTTAAATCTTAGGATGTAAGTGATGTGATTCGAATTTGAAGCTCATTTGTTTGAGTGGAGTTTCAAGTGGATAGATCATGATTTTTACATATGACGGGTGATTTTTCATGAAATAATGATATAATTTTGCGTTTCTTATTCTTCCACACTTTACAGCTGCTAGTTGGTTTTACAAGAGACAAATATACGAAACAGGTTTTTGCAAAATCAAAGTTACACTAATTTTAGGAGTTCACAAAAAGCTGATACCGGTGGTGGAGCCGTCTTTGACATTCCTTTGCTAGAAAATTACATTGTGTAGATAGGTTTAAAAAATTACTCTTATATATATGTATTTTATATGTTGAATTTCTTTGACTTTTTCATATGTTTACCTTTTTATATTTTGACTTCTCTCCATAGAAAAAGACAGATTCCTTTGATACCATCTAATTCACACCCTCTTGAAATGTATATTTGTATTAAATTTACAAGTTTCTAGTTCATTGACATATGCTCATATCTGTTTCTTTCTTTTCGTTCCTTTTGTTAAGATTCGTAGAGTGTTTGTTTTCTTATACATGAATTAGTGAACTTGTTCCACATATAAACACTTGGTCATGTAGGAATTAGGATGATGCCTTAGTGACGAAGAATACTAGACTTCTTTTGTTCTGTACATTGGTGGCAACAAAGCACCACGAGTAATGTCCCACACAACATTACAATTTACAAAGGTCTTGAACAATGCAAGATTCCATTTTCTATATATAAGTAGTTGCAGACTCAAAGGGATTGTATATTCATAAATATTCTATATACTCCCAATTAAGTACTTAAAATTATGGCACATGGAATTGAAGAAGAGCATGTTGAGACACTTTCAATGAATGGCAACAACAAAATGCAAGTCAAAAACTTCATATGGTCCGAGGAGGAATGGCCTACACTAAAGCATGATGATTTTGGAGACGTTGAAGAGGATATTCCGGTGATTAGTCTTAACAATCTTATTCGTGGCAACGATGATCAACAACTTTATGACAATCTCTGCCAAGGTATGGTGAAAGCAAGTGAAAATTGGGGATTCTTTAAGCTTGTGGATCATGGGGTATCTAGTGAGATTGTTGAGAATTTTACTACCCGATTGCATGAGCTTTTTGATCTTCCTATGGAACAAAAGGTCAAAGGTGGCAAAACATCAAGTTTGCCATTGGGGTATTATGCTTTAAATCCTGAGTATGGGCAAAATTTGTCTTGGGCGGAAGTCCTGCAGCTGCTTCAATCGCAAGAAATGGTTGTCGAATTCGCGAAAAGGTATATGATGATCAATATCACAGATTTAGGTACGTACACGAACATACACCACATATTTCTCCATCTAAGGTGAAACATTCAGTCTGCTTCACCTTGTAGCACGACATTTGAACATGAAAATGCATGTTTAATTACATGTATGAACTTATATCTTGTCAAATTATCCCGCCAGGTAAGTGGTTGATGTCACATTAACTTATCCCGCTTGGTGCGTATTTGATGCTGAATTGTCGAACAGTCATAGAAGATTATGATGTTTGATAAAGTACAGTTTATTTATTTAGTTATATTCTCAATAAGCCTCTTTGCATGAGAGTATAATATCCTTTGATGGGGTAAGTACATGAAAATCTTTTTGATGAAGGGTGATTGTGAGAGTTTAACCCAAAATCTCGTCATACTCTATTTTGTTCTCCCTCCACCCTAATTTATGTTGCACTATTAGATTTCAACAGTTAAATAAGTTTTTCTTCGACTAATTTTTTCATATCTTCTAAATATTTGCAATTGTCAATTATCTTATTGCGACTTCTAGTATCTTGTACGTAGCTTTTAAATATGTGCATTTATTTTGAAAAGCTTAAAGCTTCCATATCCAAATTTATGATCAAAATATAAAAAATCACTCTCGAAATCCAAGCGATGTCTCAGAATAAAGTTAGGGAGTACCATATTAAATTTCGCGACCATATTTCACCTAAGTTTAAGATTTACTTGATCATTTTTTCAGTACTGTTTTACCGTAATATGACATAAAATCTTCCCTTATCCTGGGACAACATGATATAATAAGCTAATAATTGGCTCAGCATTAATCAGTCAAATCTCTCTTAATTAATGGCATCATTTTGCACCAATAGTTTTTGGCTGCTATAGCTAAATGTTATTATTAAAAATATATAATATGCATGACAAATAAAAATCGGTTTCAAAAAAAAATTGAATGTTATAATATTAATATTGTTATAGATAATGGTTATTATACAACGGTTCGACCGTATAATTCTGTCAAAAATACTGATTTATAGACTCTGATAAAGCAGTAATGCAATAATAGAGTACATGAAAAAGATGGACAAGCTAGGAATGGTTATATTTGAGATGTTGGCACATGGATTAGGCCTTGAAGATGAGCACTTCTTTAGCAAGAACTTCAAAGAAAAAGAGGCAACTTACTTTAGATAACTAGATATCCTCCTTGTCCTCTCCCAGAGAAGATTGTTGGGATAGGGATCCATTCAGACTCACAAACTTTAACCATATTGCATCAAGACCAAGTTGGTGGCCTTCAAGTCCTCGAGGATGATAAATAATGGGTTGGAGTTCGACCTATTCCCAATTCATTTGTCATCAATATTGGTGACATGCTTGAGGTTACATTCTCTCTCTTACATTAAAAAAGAAAAAAGAATAAGTGATAGATTCTATAGCTAAACAGTTTGTCACTAATCTTATTAATCAACAAATTAGCGACAAGTTATAATAAATAGTTTAAGCTACGAGAAATTTGATGATGAATCAGTGAAACAATTTGTAACTAATTTCAATCTTTTGAATTAATTTACTCTTCCTCCCACACACAATAGATCAAAAATTAAAAGAAGATATTATCCCTACATGATAAGGCTGTTCTCTTAATTTCAACATGTTTAATATGATGGAAGTTATTTTTTTAAAAAAAATATTTTTCATAAAAAATTTAATTTTTGGTTACCATGATTAAGGATAATAGTTTGTAAAGCATTAAAAGGGAAAAATGACTTTCCTCACTCGTGGACAAAAGTCATTTTTCTTACCACTACTTTTAACTTCACGCGTCAATCTCATTACTTCAATTGAACATCTAGACAATATTGTTAGTTTTTATTATCCCAAAAAGAAAATTTCAAAACACTATCAGATTTTCTAATACTATTTTATTCTTCAGTACTTTAAGTCACCAATCAAACATCAGAGAATACACATCTTTCAGGAAAGTAATTATTCATGAAAAATGGCTTTCATCATATCAAAGCTGACTTTCTTCACTTATGGATAGATGTCATTTTCCTTACAACTCTCTTAATTTTATTTCTTAAATGGTCCAACTAATTGTTTGACATTATAAATAATTTTAAGGACTCAAAATTATTTCAAACCATTTGATTTGCTAAAGTTATTGCTAATTTTAGTGCATTAACTTTCTGAAATTATCTTAATTCACCAATCAAACATGAAAGAATATACATATCTTTGAGAAAAATGTTTTAAAATATTTTTCATGAAAAATGATTTTCGTTGTGTTAAATACCAAGTGATTATAGTTTTGAATAATTATGATCAAACCTATGTATTTTTATTTTACAGGCTTAGACAAATGAAAGGTTAAAGAGTATTATACACAGGGAGGTGGTGAATAAGGAGAAGCAAAGGCTATCAATAGCCTATTTCATGAGTCCAACAAGTAGTGCAACTATTGAATGCCCTCTTCAACTAATTCATCCAATTTCTAATCCAAGAAAATATGTACCTTTTACATGGGCTGAATTGAGGCACCTTTTTTTGACTACAAGGAGGGTTAGGGGTAAAGCTATTGCCCTAAGTAAATTTCGTATCTCTAATTGAAACTCTATAATCTTCTATCATTGAAATGCGTGGAACAATATTTTTGTGGGTAGTGAATTCATTCACTCTTTACATGATTATGAAAAATGAAAAAAGTGTGACTAAATAGTCCATACATACTTGCAAGTAGCAAGGCAAATATATTACCACTTGTATATGCTCTTTCATTGTCATAGAACTTGATCTTTCTTGATTATCATATCATTTTGTTAACGAAGCATTTTGCCATCGTGGATACATAATTCTAATAAAAGCATACTCAGATCAGAAGTAAGTTTGCTTTAAATACTTCACAAACATATTTTCATATACTTTACAAACATATTGTCATATATTTGGGGATTAGTGTTCGAAATTTGAAAGTGGAAGGGGGTCATATATCAAGTCAATAAGCACTCTTTTTACACTTGCATGCCATTTTATTATAAATGGATGCATGAGATTTATTCGGAGCTTTCTTATGCGATGTGTCAGAATTATTCAGTTAGGGCTGAGCCAGTTTGTTTCCTTGTTATTAGTTGGGTTGTTGATAAATATACCAACAAAAAGGGAGCTGAGATAGTTATGAATCTGGTGAACTGTTGTTTCCTCTCTTAATATATCTCATCCGCCACGATCCCAAATCCATAAGACATGAGGGCACCTACACTCAGGGTAGGTAGGTGAATCACATCCATTTTATTTCCAGTTTTAAAAATTAATGTGAAATTAAAAACAGAAAGAGATATAGATTTCATAACTGCCAACTAGTAATAAAAATATGAAAATACAACCAAAATTTCCCAAAACCTAGATGTCACAGTACAAGAGCCAACTAATTTTTATACAAGTCTAAAATCATCAAACATACTGTCTCAAGGAAAAGGACAAAAAATAACATAAGGAAAAGAAACAGGTATTGCGGATCAACAAGGCAGCTTATTACAATCTTTCCTCAAAGCTAACAACAGACTTAAATTTAACTCCTTGGGCTCCGCTCATACTCAGACTATGAATCTGTACCCAAGAAGAAAGCAAGAAATGTAGCGTGAGTACATAAACAACATGTTACATGTACCCAGTAAGTGTCATATAACGACTCTCCTCAGAGTAGTGACGAGGTTTATTCACTAAAATCATCACATTAGTGTAAGACAAAATATGCAAATCTCAACAGTATCAATAACATAATAATATCAAGTGCCGCAGATAAACATCCAAAATTATCAAGTGCCGTAGATAAACATCCAAAATTATGGAACAAAGGTTGATAATGAAAGCAAAATCAATTTAGAATGAGCATGATGTAATGCAATGTAATAGTCATGTAATGCTACTGGGTACAAATAAAGGCGAAGCCAGAATTAAAGCTTGGGGTTTCTAAAATTTAAGGAAGGACAATAATTTAAATCTAATATATAATAATCGCAAACAAAGAATGAGTATTGATATTTCAATTTATTTAAAAATTGATTAATCATATAAATACTACAAAAAAAAAGTTAATACTATTGTTATAATTGGAGTTGATGACTTGTCATGTTTTGAAATCAACCAATGATAGCATCATTAGGTATAGGTACACTTTCAAATACTTCACTCTCTATAAACAAATTAAACAATTATTTAAAAAGTCATCATTTATTCTACTTCAAACATAATTTCTGATAAATTTCATAGAGAAAAAAAATCATTGTTCTTCTATTTTTCATTGTTAACTCATATAAAACTTACTAATTATGGAAAAGGGAAAAATTGCATTATAAAAAAAAATCAAAAATATGGAAGGGACCACAAGTTATCAGCTTGTCATTCTGATTGAAACTTTGAGGAAAACAACAAAAATTAATAAATATTATAAAACAATATAAGATATCCCTAAAATCAAAGATTAAGAATTAATTTCGAACATATATCTATTCTACATTATAATAGGCAAAGAAATTAAAATATAAAAAGTGAAGGAGAGGAGAAAGAAGAATTTACTGAACATACTAGTAATAGAGGTACACACTTCGGCAAAAGAATAGTTAGCAGGCAGACCAATACTTTGTAGCTTTAAAAAAAATAATTAAAAAAAGATCAGATACATATTTGATTATTTATAGAAATGATTTTGAATTTAATATTTAAAAAATACGGGAAGGGTCCCTCTTTTTTTTCTTTAAGAAATCCACATTAGAGAGAGGAAGAATGTGTAATGAGTGAAAACCGTGTTCTTAATAATAGAGATTTTTTGAAAAATAAAAAATAAAAGAAATCATTTGCATATGTAGCAGTTTTTTATTGTTAATAATTTGCAAAAATTTGCAGAAATATCCCTTCCCTAGGAAAAAAGAATTATAAGTGCTAAAAGTTGGGTTCAAACCCCCAACTTCAGGGGTGGAAAGCCTTAAGGTCTCTCTATTTACCTCTGGGCAAAAAGACAACATCGTTATGTGGGTTCACATGTTAATGTTTCATATAAATATACTGAATTTTCTAATACAAATACATGATATGCACAAATATACTGTAGCTTCGCCCCTGGATACAAACACAATCCTTTATCAGAGAGGGGAGATCCATGAGGTATTTGTAAGCTTCATATACCTGCCCGAAAATATTTTCCCTTAGCATACCACTTTGCCACTTCGCCAATATCATTTTCCCTTGACATGCATGATTTTATTTTTCCAAAGTTATTTCCCTCGACATATATGTATATGAAAACTTCACTATAAAGTATTGATTCAATAAATGTAGTCAATTAGTTCACCTGACCGATAACTATCTCACCTCTAATGTAGTCAATTAGTTGCCCTTATTAATATGTACCTATTGCTAAGCAGTCCAGTATTAACCTCCCCTTTTAATTCACATTGTTTTACAATCAGTCTTCTCTACTCTTGTATCTTCGGCCATCCGTATGAGAACTTTCCAATCACTGTATATTGTAAATCTTCATTTATAATCATTTGATGTATCCCTTATTCCTCCCAAATCACTCTAGGTTCTCCATGCAAGTATGAGACATTTTTCAAAGGCAAAGTTTTCTGAACTAATTGGGTTGGTTTGATTATGTCAGCGTATGTTTTTTTTGAATTTTATATTGCTCCAAGTACTGACGTTGCAGCTAGACCAGCCTCCAAAGGAGGAGGAGGAGGCTGGCCAACGGCCAATAATGCCATATTTCGATCAGAATATCGTTAAAAATTGTCGACGGCGTAAGGTTTAGTTTTTTTTTTCTCTTGACGAAGAGATATTAACCATATGGTAGTACAAAATAAATTAAAATCTCCAAAAGTGTTAACGTCTTACTACTGGTAGTGGGGTTCTAGTAAGCCTCAAAATAAAATTATTAAGTTTCAATAGCATTGGAATATATATATATATATATATATATATATATATATATATATATATATATATTCCCATTCGACTATGCACATATATTCATGATGATGAAATAACGCACGATAGTAAACTAGAAGTTCACTAAATAAATATCAATTCGCATGATTAGTTTGGCATCATTGTTCAAATGTGAATATATATATATATATGATTTTTTATTATTTGATTTTACTTTTTCTAATTATTATTTTCTAATTACTCTCTTGTGTTGCTTGTTTTATGATGACAAATTTAGTTTATCAGGTAAGGTTTGAATTGTATCCCCTGATGAGTCATGATGTCACCTAAGTTCTTTGGTGATAGTATATATTGTATAACGATTGAAAATTTGAGTCATGATGTCACCTAAGTTCTTCGGTGATAGTAAGCCAACCCAACACTGAAATAATAATACACAAGTAAATACATAGAAGAAATAATAAATCAAGTCGAAGTACTAAATCGCATAAAGATTTCAATAAAGGTACAAATATCAACATACTCCACCCAAAATTTGGAAGTGTGCGGTGTGCATATTGATGTTTCTGCAGATCGTAAGTGCCTATAGTATGTTTTCAATTCGAAAGAGTTGAAACTTCGACAATGAAAATGGCTTGAACTTCTCAAAGACTATGATATAAATGTGCTTTATCATCGAGGTAAAGACAACATGATTGCAGATGCACAACCGATTTTCTACGGGGAGTACCACTCATGTAGAAGATGATAGAAATGATTTTCTAAGGATATTCGTAGACTCACCCTTTTGGGAGTGTCTTGTAGATTCAGAGGATGGTGGTGTGGTAGTTGAGAATGGTTCAAACTCTTCACTAGTGATTGAAGTTAAGGAAAAGAAAGACAATGATCCTATTTTTTGCCAATTCGAAGTTGCAGTCAATAATCAGAAAGTAGAGGTTTTATCCCTATAGGGAGATGGAATTCTTTACTACCAAGGAATATTATGTGTTCCAAATGTAGATGGTTTGAGAGTATGAATTTTGAAATAGGCCTACAGTTCTCGATACTCTATTTATATAGGTTGCACCAAAATGAACTAAGATTTGAGAGAGGTTTATCCATGGAATGATATAACGAATGATATTGCAAAATTTGTGACAAAAAGTCAAAACTGTCATCAGGTGAAGGTTGAAAACCAAATTCTTGGAGGTTTAGCTCAGGGTATCAATATTCCTACTTAAAAATAATAAATGATGGACATGTATCTTAATACAAGCCTTCCTCGTACTCACCAATAACATGATTCTATTGGGGTTCTATTTGGGCAACTGTAGACAGGATGATACAGGCAACTCTTTATATTCTAGAGATATTAAGACTTCATGGAGGTTTGTTATCTGTTAGGAATTGGGTAGAAATAAAGCAAACCACAAGCAGAAAGAAAATAAGAACACATAGATTTACGTGGAAATCCTTACGGGAAAAATCACGGGCAGAGGCAGAGGATGTTTCACTATAATAAAAGGAGAGGAGTACAATATGGAGAATGAGTATTTTATGGATACACAAAATAACCCACTAAATGCACTTATATAATATGTGCATATAAATAAGTCCTAGCCCCAAAAATCATAAAGGTACTCGGGCCTATCGGCTCGATCCCTATGCTACCAACATAGACCCCATTAAAAATTACAAACATGGGTCACACTGCAAAACTTTCTAGGACAGATCAATAAAATTTGGGTCACAACTCTAACAATCTTCACCTTGACACGAATTCTAATTCAGAACTCAAATCTATTTCAAGACAAACTCCACCTCTTCCACAAAAGCCCCTAAGGACATATCTTAATAGCTAACACTAACCAAGTCCAAGCGATGCTCAAACTTGGCACTTGGTAGTGTCTTGGTCATCATATCAACAGAATTATCATGAGTACTAATCTTGCTCACCACAATATCACCATGAGCAATAATTTCATGCATAAAATGATACCGAACATCGATGTGCTTTATCTTATCGTGAAACATCTAATATTTCATAAGGAAAATAGCACTCTAACTGTTGGAAAAGACCGTAGTAATTTGTAAGTCTTTGCTAAGTTCACCAAACAGATCCTTCAACCAAATAGCTTCCTTGAAAGCCTCTGTAATAGCCATATACTCTACCTCAGTAGTTGACAAAGCAACCTTAGTCTGTAAGGTAGCTTTCCAACTAATAGCACAACTACCAATGGTGAAAACATAGCCTGTAAGGGATCTCATTTTAGCATAATCTCCTGTAAAATCAGAATCAACATACCCGATTACTCCATCTCTATTTTACCCAAACTGCAAACAAACATTAGCAGATCCATGCAAGTATCTAAAAATTCACTGAACTGCTTTCCAATATTCTTTGCCAGGATTTTCCATGTATATGCTAACTGCACTGACAACATAAGATAAATCTGGTCAGAAATACACCATTGCATACATAAGAGACCCGACGCCACTAGAGTATGAAACTCAAGACATACAGTCACGTTCATCATCTGTCTTTAGAGATAAAGTGGCTAAAAGTTTGAAGTGAGCTGCCAATGGAGTACTTACAGGCTTGGCATTTTGCATGTTGAACCTGTGAAGCACTTTTTCAATATATCTTTTCTGACTCAAGTATAACTTACAATTATTTCTATCCCTAATAATCTTCATGCCAAGAATCTTCTTTACTGCTTCTAGATCCTTCATATCAAACTCCTTACTGAGCTGGTTTTTGACTTTTATTATATCTCCCATATCCTTTGATGCAATCAACATACAAGAGAAGATACACGAATGAACCATCATTTACCTTCTTGAAGTAGACACAACTATCATAGCTACTCCTCTGAAACATATGAGAGGTCATAAAAGAGTCAAACCTCTTATACCGCTTCCTTGGCGATTGCTTTAAGCCATAAAGAGATTTTTTCAACAAGCATACATAGTCCTCCTTTACTGGGACTACAAAGCCCTTTGGTTGCTGCATATAGATGTCCTCTACAAGTTCTTCATGTAAGAATGCAGTTTTGACATCCAACTGCTCAAGCTCAAGATTATGCATAACCAAAATACCAAGCAATGCTCGAATCAAACTATGCTTTACAACTACAGAAAACACATCTGTGAATTCGATACTCGGAACCTGATTGTTACCTTTAGCAACTAGTCTTGCTTTGTACCTAGCATTTTTAACTCCCGATGTTCCTTCTTTATTTTTGAATACCCACTTGCAACAGACAACTTTCTTATCTTTAGGCAAGCTCACTAGATCCCATATGCTATACTTATAAAGTGATTCCATCTCCTCTTGCATAGAAATCATCCATCGATCGGAATTATCACAACTAACTGCCTCTGAGTAAAAAGAAAGATCTTCACCAGAATCAATACCTTTTTCTACATTCAATGCATAAACGACCAAATCAGCTTCAACATACTTCTGAGGAGGTCTAATGTCTCTTCTAGGCCTGTCTTTAGCAATATAATATTGTGTCACCATGGTGGTGAAGAAAAATTAGTATCACTCTGTATCTCCAGGCTAGACTGAGAAGTAGGCACCGGTGTAGACTCTGCTCCAATCTGTAATTCAACATGGGTGCTTGACTTTTGCTGATTCATGTCACTAAGCTCATATGGGATCAAAGCACTAGATTCAGAGGAAGCTCAAAGCATGAAAGTTTCATCAAACACAACATCCCTTCTAATTATAACCTTTCTATTTTCTTGACACCAAAGCTTATAACCTTTAACACCGGGCTTATAACCCATAAATAAGCACTTGATAGATCTAGGTTTCAACATTTTATTATTAACATGAGCATACGCAAGACATCCAAATATCCTTAAATCAAAATAACTAGCAGGAGTACCAGACCATACCTCTTGTGGAGTCCTTTTATCAATTGCGACTGAGGGAGAGCAGTTAATAAGAAGGCAAGTTGTAGAAGCAACTTCATCCCAAAAAGACTTGGGTAAACTAGCATTAGAGAGCATACAATGCACCTTCTCTATTATAGTCCTATTTATTCGTTCGGCCACACCATTCTGCTGCGGAGTATGATGATCTGTCAAGTGCCTCACAATTCATTCTAACTTGCACAAAGCATTAAATTCATTAGAACAAAACTCTAAACCATTATCGGTCCAAAGGCATTTTACCTGCTTCCCTATCTGCTTTTCAATTATAGTCTTCCACTCCTTGAAAATAGGCAAGACACCATTCTTTTGCGTCAGAAAGAACACCCAAACTTTTCTGGAATAGTCATCAATAATAGTCAACAAGTAATTAGTGCCTCCTATATAAGTTACTCTAGTAGGACCCCAGAGATCAGAATGAATGTAATCAAGTGTGACCTTAGTTGAGTAGATGCCTTTAGTGAATCTGAATCTCTTCTGCTTCCCAAAAATACAGTGCTCACAGAACTCCAATTTGGTAATACTTTTCTTATTAAGAAGTCCTCTCCTACTTAGATCATCCATCTCGTTTCACTCATATGCCCCAAGCTCATATGCCAAAGTTTAGCAACGTCACTTTCTAATAGAGAGGAGGTAGAAATAGATGCATCACCTATAACAGTAGAGCCTTGTAGGACATATAAATTTGCATACTTTCTCTGTCCCTTCATCATAACAAGAGCACCTTTAGTAACTGTAAGACCCCACAAAATTCTCTTATAGAATAAACCTTAGGGCGTGTCAAGTGAGGCATGATTCCGGCCCTAAAAGATTTAAAAGTGACTTCCTAAATGAGTATCATGTTAACCATATAGAATTTCCCCAATTTTGACTTTTTATCACATGGAAAATTTGATAAGTTTTCCGTCGATATAAGATTCGCCCAAATCTGATACCCGGCTAAGAAGTTATGGCTAATTTAAGTCCTAGTCGTAAAATAACATTATTTTGGTGCTTGGCGCATCACGGAGAGGGTCTATTTGACAATTGTCAATTTTCAGTGGAACTTCGTGATAGTGGCGCATCGTGGAGGACCCAACTTTCCCAATAGTCAATTTTCAGTGGCCTGGCGCGATTGTGACGCATCGCGCTAAAGTTCCAGGCCTCAACTAGTGGGACAACGTGATGGATCCGCATCGCGGTGACTACCAATTTCCCATTTGTCAATTTCCAGTGAGCCACCGCGATAATGGCGCGTCGCGGTGGCCCATGAAATTGGGTTCCCAATTCAATTTTTCCAGCTTCGTTCAGAAGTTAAAAAGGGCATTTTGGACTTTTTCCAAGACTCTTAAACCGTCCAAACATCAAATCAAGGTCATTTACAAGCTTTATATGAAGTCTCTCTCAAGTTTTCTCTCAATAAAAACCCTAAGTATCCAAAACCTCTTCCAAGAATCTCAATAATCCACCATAGATTTTCTAAATTGAGTCAAGATTCAAGGTTCCCAAGTCAACTGCTTCAAGAACCCTCATTCAAGAGTATGAATAGAGTTCCAAAAGCGAGAGTTCATCCAAACCTTTTAATTCAAGGTATGTGGGTTTTTGAACAAGGGTAATCCTTTCACTCTTGTTCCCAAAGGCATATTTAAATTACAATTCTCTGCAATTTATGAGATTTTACATGAAATTGAATTGAGGTTTTTTACCCATTGTTATTGGTTGCAAGATTTTGATGTTTTTCTTGAATTGAGAGTCTAATGGCATGATTTTTACATGTTTTCTTGACAAATTGTAGCTGGGTCTATACCCCATGATTTTAATCCTTGAGAAGTTAATAGTTAAAATGTTTGAAACACTTAAGTATGTGAGTATGTTGAGATTTTGAGATAAATTGCTGAAATTTCTAGATTTCTACATGAGTTATGAATCTATATGCTATCTATTATGATTTTGATGAGTTTTAACTTGGGATTGAACTATGGTTATTAAGCGCTACTTGAGACTTGAAATTTTATGAACTATTGTGCTATATGCACCTATGATTTGAGTATTCTAAGATTATTAAGAAATGTTTTGACCTAATGGTCATTGACTTTTGAAATCCACTCTACTACATAAAATTACAGATTTGATTATTGGGTTCTTATTGAACCTTGAGATTATTCTAAAGTGGATTTTCATGAAATGAGTGAGATAAACTAAAGGGAGTAGTATTTAGCACCGATCGGGTAAGTTACTATAGTTTCTTACCCCAAAACTACGTGCCACCGTAGGTTGGGCCTGAGGCTGAGTTTATGATTGTTATTGGCCCTAAGGCCGAGTTGATATTGGGCTCGAGGCCGAGTTTGTTTAGTGATCACTGGACCTAGGTTATACTCCCTAGCAAGAGTATGACGCCTCTCCCCAACGCAAGGTCTCTTCCTTAGGAGGACAAAACGTTGGACTCTATGTAGCTCGCATGGTTTATGTTAGTTAAGCGAACCTACCTTGATATTTAAACTTCGAGATCAGTTACCTCCCTAAACTAAAGTATTTTCCATTGAGATAAGATATTTTCCTTTAAAACTAAAATACTTTCCCTTTATATGAGTATTTTTCCCTAAAGCTTGAAATGAGATATTTTCCTAACGTGAATCAAATGCCTTCAAGTATGTTCCAAAGTTAGAAGTATGTTCCAAAGTTAGATGACTTCGAATTTCAAGTATTTGAGTTCAAAAGAGTTATGACTTCTTGAGCATTAAAGAAATTTTACTCTCCATGAGACATATGCATGAGTTGAATGTATTGTTTAAAGTTTCCTTTAGCATTGAGTAATGAGAATAAGAGAAGAGTACAAATTTTAAAACTGAAAGTATAATGACTCACAAGATTGTGTTACATGTTCCATTTTACATGATTTATGAGCTTCGCATTTTATACTTATTCAAGCCATGTGAGTCATTACTTATTACATGCATGATTTGATTAAAGAGTATTGATGTTTTATATAAATGCATGCACCCCCACATACTTAGTACATTGCCAAGTGCTGATCCACATATACGTCTATGTGCTACATTATCTTATAATGTAGGTTTAGGTGCTCAGTCCCAGCCTCGTCAGTGACTTTCAAGTACCTCTGTCTACATTCCTGCAGTGGTGAGTCCTCATGGTTCGAGGACCTATCTTTAGACATTTCTGCATTTGAGAGACTATGTTTTTACTTTCAGTTCATTTCGAGTCAGTTGGGGACCTGTCCCAATGGCTCTCTAGTTCATGAATTAGTAGAGGCTTTGTCAGTTATCAAATTGTGGTTGTGTTGAGCTTTTCGGTATTGCTTGATCGTTTGGACCAAGTATTTTCTCCGTATTTCCTTTCATATGATATGACTATGCTAGTGTTTGAATTATTTAATCTTGAAATGAGTGTTAATAGTATAAACAGGCTCAAAGGGTTAGCTTGGGGCCGCTTGTACCTCAAGCACCGTGTGATGTCCCGGGAGGTAATTTTGGGTCGTTACAGTAACCTTCAGGACTCTACCTTCACTAGTGTACCTATAACCATTCGAATCAAGGGTACTCAAGGAAATAAGATTTCTCTTCAGGTCTAAGACATACCGCACATAACCAAGTGTCCTCACAACCCCATCAAATATCTTGATCCTGATTTTTCTAATTCTAGTTATCTTACAAGGTATGTTATTTTCCATCAACACAACACACCTTTGGAGACTGTTTCATATGCTGTAAACCAATCCCGATTACGACACGTCTAAAACGTGCAAGCTGAATCAAGAATCTAATCCTCACAGGGTTTGGAGTTACTATCAGAAACTACCAAGAGTTCTCTATCACTACCACCATCTTCCATAAAACTGGCTTCATCGGACTTCTCCGGTTGGTTTTTCTCTGATTTTGGAACTTCTTTTTTCTCTCTATTTTGTAGCTTTCAACACTCGAATTTGATATGGCCCTTCTTCTTGTAGTAATTATAGGTTTTGTTTCTATTTCTGGATTTCGACCTATTCTTGTTATCACCCCTAGAATTTCTATCACGAGTTTTTCCTCCTCAAACAATGAGACTATCTCCTTGAGTTTTCGACCTATTCATAAGATGCTTTATCTTCTCCTTAGAGAACAACACATCATAAATTTCATCAACTGTCAGGGTGTCACGACTATATGAAATCGTATCCCTAAAAGTCGTGTATAATACAGGCAGCAAACACAACAAAATCAACCCTAGATCTTTCTCATCGTACTTAACCTCCAGCGTCTCTACATCAGAGATAATTTTCTTAAATATAGATAGGTGATCCTCCAAGGACGCACCCTCAGACATGCGATAGAAATAAAGTCGTTCTTGAGATGAAACTTACTTGTTAGGCTCTTTGTCATACACAGGGATTCCAGTTTCAACCACAACTCAGTGGTTGTGGTCTCCTTCAAAACATTCTGTAGAATCTGATTAGATAAATAAAGGTGGATCTGAGATAGAGCCTTTCGATCCTTACGTCATTTGTCCTCGTCCATCCACGATGAGGGAATCTTCTCAAACCCTAATAAATCATCGTCCAAATCCATCTGCACAAGCACAACTCGCATCTTAACCTGCCATAACAAAAATTTGGTATTGCGATCCAACAACGGAATATCATACTTCATGGTTTCCATCCTCGAGAAAATAATCGAACAGGCTCTAATACCAATTTTTTTAGGAATCGAGCAAAAATAAAGCAAACCACAAGCAGAAAGAAAACAAGAACACACAGATTTACGTGGAAACCCTTGCAGGAAAAACCACGGGTAGAGGCAGAAGATGTTTTACTATAATGAAAGGAGATGATTATAATGTGAAGAATGAGAAGTTTTTGGATACACAAAACAACCCATTAAATGCACTTATATAATATGTGCATACGAATAAGTCCGAGGCCCAAAAAACATAAAGGTCCACAGGCCTATTGGCCCGATCACGACACTACAACCACAGACCCCATTGAAAATCACAAACATGGGTTGCACCGCAACACTGTCTGGGCCGAATCGATAAAATTTGGATCACAACTCTAATATTATCTACTATTTAATTTTAGATAGGGGTACTTAGTTTACAAAACACTTCTAGAAGTCTTTTAAGAAGGGTTTAGGTACATGAGTAGATCTCAACACAACTTTTTAGCTGCAGACTGATGGGTAGACAGAGTTCACTATCCAGACTCTTGAGGATATGTTGAGGGCTTGTGTGATCAATTTCAATGATAACTGGGATGATCATTTGCCACTCATTGAATTTGCATTTAATAACAGTTATCTTTCCAATATTCAGATGACCCAATTTGAGGCTTTTTATGAACAGAGATATAGGTTTTCTATTGGTTGATTTTTAGTATGTAAAGCTACTTTAATAGCAGTAGACTCAGTATATCAGACCATGGAAAATTTACAGTTAATTCAGAGAGCTTGAAAATTGCTTAAATTCACGAATAGTCTTATTCAGATTTGAGAAGAAGAGATCTAGAATTTAAAGTTGATGATTGGGTATTTTGAGTGTTTTACCCATGAGGGGGGCATATTTTAGAAAGAAGGGGAAGCTTAGTCCCTGATACATAGGTCCATAACAGATTTTGAGCAGGATTGGACAGAAAGCCTAAGAGTTGGAGCTGCATTGCATCCAGTGTTTAACATCTCTAGGTTGAAGAAATGCATTAATAATCTATTGTTTGTGGTTTCTCTAGAAAGTGTTAGGGTAAAGGGGAATCTTTCTTAGAAAGAGGTTTCAGTTGAGATACTAGATCGATATATTCGGAAATTGACGAATAAAGATATTGAATCAGTTAATTCTTATGGAGAAATTAGTCAGTTGAGTGAGCTACGTGGGAAGCCAAAGTAGAGATGAAACCAAATACCCTCACATATTCCCTCCTATCACTAAGATAGTTTAAGGTAATAATTTTCCTACTATAGTTAACCTGTTAAGTTTCATGTAAAAATCCATTGCTTGGGATCTTATGTATACATTCGTGATGTATCTACTTCATTCGAATTTTCAATCTTAGAATAAATCAGTCAAAATCATGTTAGAAATTCAGTTTTAGTAATCAGAAAAATAGTTCTAGCCGTCCTTTTACTTTTTTCAATACAACCTTAACCTTAACTCATGGATAAATGATCCTAAGAGAGAGATATTGTAGCACCCCACATTTTTAGCCATGAATATTCAGGACTGAGCTCAGAAAGAACCAGATAAAATTCTTTTTCCCAGTGCTCCATATGGTGGGTCACAATTCATGAACCAAGTTCACGACTCGTAGACCAAATCATGGAAGCAAATTTAATGTTTCCAGTGCATCATGAGTCATATCACAACTCGTGGAATCAAATCATGAGTCGTACAGTGACTCATGAGGTGATCCTCTAAAATAGTTTAGTCCTAGGTACCATGAGTCATCGTATGACTCGTGGAGTGGAACCATGAGTCATATTGTTAAGTTGTAGAACCATATAAGAAATTAAAAAAATATCATTCAAACCCATAAACCACTATACAAGTCATGGAAAGCATTCCACGACCTGTGAAGTGACTTGTGTAAAGTGAGAAAGAACCTATTCAAATTTGACCATAGAAACCACGAGTCAGATCACGACTCATGGATCATGAGTCGTGAAGTGACTTATGGGACCCTATTTCCTAAAAAATGTCAAATGTTTTTAAAAGGGCAGTTTCATCTTTACCAACCTTTTTAAACCTAAATTGCCTCATTTTAGTGTCTTTTAGGCGAGTATATCATATTAATCAACCTACTGATCTACTATTTTATGCTCTCAATTCCAAAACTCATAAGGGGGATGCCTAAGAAGAGAAAAGATCACCCAGGGTTCCAGCGAGTCTGAATCTAGATTCCTTTCTAGAATTTCATATTTCTACCAGGTATGTAAGACTTCAATGATAAAAGCTTTAAGTCATTTAAGTGCTCAGATTTCACAACTTTTGATAATGCATTCGTAAATGCTTGTATCTTTAAATTTTGGATATGATTTCCTTCCTGATTTATGCTTATTGCATATTTATAATATTGAAGCATGGTTTAAAAATTATTACCATATTTATGCATACTCAGTACATTCCCATATACTAATCACATATTTTTTTGTTGCACTACATCTTATTATTGATGTAGATTTAGGTGCTTATTCCTTAGCTCAGTAGATTTTCAGCTAACTTTGGTGAGTCCTTCATTTGGGGACTTCATGGAGTAGATTTATCAGTTTAGTCCGATTTCAAATATTTTCACGTAAATTAACTTGATCAAATCTTAATATCCATAAGGAAAGTCTTAGTTTTTGCAAGTTTTCTATTTTTAGTAAATTTCCTTATCTCCAACTCACTATAAAATCCCACAATAGGTGACCATCACATATATATCTTCTATATTTACTATAGTAATTAAACTATATAAAATGTCTTTAATTTTACAAGAAGGAATTGTGTTTCTGGGGTCTTGGAAATCTTGTTCCTAGTTCTCACAGTGAAGGAAATTCAGGGTTTATAGGAGTTAAGGATGCCCATTTTGAACTCAATGTATCCCCTTTTCTATTCAATGGTTTCAATTCCTATTGGTTAATGCATGTTGCTGCTGAGCCTACCGAGAGGTACAAAGTCATTGAGGTTCTTAAAGATGCTTCTGCTACTGGCCTTATTGTTTGTCACACCTGGGTTTTCAGTGATGGAGGTGACAGAGCATATATTACAAATATCACCCGACATTTATGATGAACGTGTTTGCAAGGTAAAAGTTTTGGCCTTGCGAACTAACAATATAAAATCATTATGCTAAATATATTATTGTATTTAAGGTTTGGATATTGTGATCTCGGAAGCTGATAAATATGGCGTTGAGCTTTGTAAACCAATGGAATGACTTTGGAGGAAAAGCTCTATACGTTTGGTGGGCGAAATGCAGGAGCTCAAATTAATAACGACGATGATTTCTACACTCATCCTATGCTCAAAAAGTACTACAAGAAGCACATTGAGGTACTGGATTACAAAATATGCAACTTTTTTCACCTAAACAATCGAATACATAAACTTGATGCATTTTATTCCCATCTTTCTTAAACTATACCATCATTAACTTCTCAAACTGATTTAATTACCTTGTACTTGGCTTTTCAATTCTGTAATCTTTACCCCTTAATATTGTCAATAAATCAATGAAATTGATACAGAAAGTGGTTACAAGGTTGAATAACATTACTGGAGTTGCTTACAGTGATGATCCAATGATCATGGAATGGGAACTTATAAATGATCCACGCGATCAAGCTGACTATTTGAGGAAAACCTGTTAACGTGAGTCCCAATTCAAGTCGTGATTTCTAATTCATTTCCAAATTAATTGAATTTTAGAATTATCTGTACATGAAGTACTAACGACTTTTTCCAAATTATTGTTTCAGGCTTGGGTTAAAGAAATGGCAAGTTTTGTTTAAGTTACTAGACAAGAAACAATTGCTGGAGGTTGGAATGGAGGGATTTAATGGTGATTCAATTCCTGATAGGAAATTAATCAATTAATCCTTGTTATCAAGTTTGAACAGATTTCATAAATAATAATCTTATCAATGAGATGGATTTTCCCACTACTCTCGCATACACTGATCAATGGTAATTCACATAAATTCACACATTTCCATTATAATATTATAAAATAGGGAAGAATTGTGAAATCGTAGATATTAGATAGATTTATCAGTAATTTCCTTATAGGTCTAAACATTTCTTTATACCTTTATAGGTTGTCCGAATGAAGTGACGATGCACAAGTGGCGTACATGGAAAGGTGGATAACAAGCCACTGCCAAGATACAAGAACCATATTAAAGAAACACCTAGTGCTTACTGATTTTGGAAGTCTAACAGAGGTCAACGATCAAGAGACACATTCATGAGTAGTGTGTATAGAAATGTTTACAATTTGGCAAAAGAAGAGGGAACCATGGCAGGAAGCTTAGCATGGTAACTCATGGCACATGGGATGGAGAATTATGATGATGGTTATTGCATTATTTTGGGACAAAATCCTTTTACTACACAAATAATTATAGGTTAATCTCATGCCATGACGGCTTTGGCTCGTTCTTTCAATTGAGTGAAGGCATGAAGCTCACAACTATTGTTTACATATATATTCTTCGATGTGATTGTTTTCATGATTATTACTAATCAATTTATATGTGGATTTGAGTAATCTTAAGTCCGTCATTCTTAGTATAATTCGACATCATATTACCAACCATATAAAGTTGGTTAAACTCAGGAATGTAATTGAATAAATTATTTCAGGAAAAAGCAATCTTATGTATTCTGACCTTTCTTTTTCTATTTTTAGTTTTAGTACACATTTATTACATATGCTGAAGAAATAATCAATTGAAAAATTATTCAAAATTACTGTAGTGGTTTTTTATAAGATCACTTTTGAAGTATTATAAACTAATTTCTAATGGCAAACACACTCTTTAATCTAACACCCTCTAATGTGGTCTGTTGGATAATTTAAGTCGTTCCCTTTAACAAATAGAAAGTATAATGCAACTCTATATACTTTCTTTAGCTTCCATTTTATTGAGGAGTTTCACACCCTCTTCTCTTGAATTAAAAAGTTATTGTCACGATCCAAAAATTCTTTAGATTGTAGTGGCATGTATCTCAATCCCACCAACAGGTAAGACAATCTTTAAACATCGATTCAAAAGGAGAGAAAATGTGAAACTTAATTTCTCAAAAGCATAAGTAATTCTTACATAAATTATTTCATAAAAATCAATATGAAAAATTAAAAGACATTGTCAATGTCCCAAGACCTGGTGAGATAAGTACATGCCTCTAAGAACTCAAGTATGACTGTAGATACATAATTTGTCCCCTTCAAAAGTCAATTTTATCTATTTTACTCCACCTTACCATACAACCACCCTAGGTGATAATTTTTTCCAGAAAAGGACAACATTAACCAATTCATAACAAAAATACCCACCCCATTATTCTTCACATTATCTCACCCTATGATAACTTGACACATCACCTACCCTAACCACCCCACCTTACGTGGCCCCACACTCCCCTTAATCACGTTTTCCCCTCCCCCCATAACAAATACACACACCACTAATAGACTCAACAATCCACCTCATACATATTTTTCACACACACACACCCCTCACTGGAATATACGCACACTACATCACACAAACCTACAGAGGATAACAGTAGATATACACACAGATGCATAGAATAGAGAGAGAGCCTCCTCCGTCCCCATGGACTCAATTCATACTAAAATAAACACCTCATGCCATATACACACAACAACACATATCTATAGAGAAAATAGAGAGTGACAAAAGAAAAATAAATTTAGAAGAGAATAGAGAGGAAACACAGTGAGAGAGGCGAGAGAGAAGATAAACGGAGTTGATCAGAGAAAATTGAAAGAGGTAAAAACTCTCATTGAAAACAATTTGTCCAGTGGTGCAAACCCATTGGAAAACCTGTTCCTCCCTCTAGGCTTTCAAAACCAGTGACAAAAAGCCGCAAAATCGACCAAATCCACATACTCAGGAGAAACCCCACATAGTTTCTGGAAAACAGCCGGCGAGCTTTCGTCGGAAATCCCAAAAGCTCGTCAACCATCATCCACCCATTAGAAAGCAACCATAATCTGACTCAACTTCACTGTTTTGGCATGGATTTTGTCCCTTTTCGCGAGTTTTGGCTTGGGTTAGTGAGAAATAGAAGTAGGTGTGGGTGGAATTCGACATCGACGATATCAATTGGGATTTTGGTTTTAAGGTTCGACTTGAGGTTCTCGATGTGGATTCCTTCTGGTTTAATTGAATAATACTTGATTGAAAAGCGACATTAAAGTCCATTTCTAATCCCATTCTTGATTAATCTTAATTGCTTGATACTTTGTGTGGTGAATTCATGATGTGTGGATTTTATTTTTGTTCATTTTGATATGTTTGAATCATCATAAGTGATTATTGATATGGATTGATTGATCATGTGAATTGGATAATCAATTGATTTGGGCTCAATTTGGGGGTAAATCTTAATTTGGGGATGGTATTGAAAGTTATCTAATTTGTAATTTTATTTGGTCGTTTAAATTATTAACTTGATTAATTTTTATGTTGTTGAATGCGATAGTATCATGATAGGTCAAAATTGATAGCCAAACGATAGGTTGGGTAGGCAAAAGTAGGAACTATGGATTGCTGAATGATTAGATGTGTGTGTGTGAATGGTTTTTTATTTTATCGCACACAATTAAAGTTGTGTTCGTTTATCGGGAAATGCCCCGAGGAACATTGTATTTACTCACCGAGAATGCCCCAAAGTATATGTGAAGGAGGTTCGTGATCAAGGCCCGAGGCATCAGGTAAAGCTTAGTTAGGTTAACTAGAATAGTTTAGGTTTTTATTTCAGCTTTTTTTATTTTGGTTTGTAATAAATTGGACTGGACACTATTTTTGGAGTTTTGGCTATTTGATTGTTTGTTTTTTGGTTTGCTGTTTTTGTGGTTTATGCATTTCATAGTGTCGTACTAGCCGATATACTCTACGAAGAGACTGTGGTCAAACCACGGGACCGAGGGGTGCCTAAAATCTTTTCCTCGATCAAAAGAATTCCTTAATCGAAATCTCTGTTCATGGACTAGTTTTAAAGAGTCAAAAATTATTTTGAAAAAGGATTTTCCAAGGTGACTTGGCACACTAGATTTATGTCAAGTGATGACTCTGAGTTTAAATGTAAAAAAATCTTTTTTGAAACACATTTTCATTCGTTACTTGACATATAAAACACTTTTTGAACTTAAAATCAACTTTTTTTTGTAAAAAAAAAAAAGGGTGTGACGACTCGAGCTCTGGCAACTCTTCTGGAAATTTTTTAGATTTCGATCTTATTTTTGAGTTGTATCGATTTAGTTTGTCACTACAGGTGCATAGACATTTTGTTTGTGTTATCATTTGTGTTATTGTTTTATCATTGTTGGATGCCTACGTGTTCTTTATTTATAGTTTTTTCTTATGTGTTGTCGCTTTATAACTGTCATCATTTCCATTACCCAAGTTATTTCTTTTGCAACAAGTTTCATATTACACATTGTATAAACGACCTTTAATTGAGTCACCCTTAATTTAGGAGGAGTAACCGTCGGCTAGTATGGACTAGATGGAAAGCAATCGCAGCCACTATCAACCATACGCTCCCCGAGCAGCCTTGTTAGTTGAACCCTAGCATCGGTCAGCCTTTAGGTCCTTCTAGTGCATCATATTGAGACCTAGAGGGATTCATTTAGTCTTTTGTAGGAGATTCACCCCTAAGCATCCCTACGTATTAATTGTTGTATTTTTTAGGGTAACACGGTCATTTGACGCACTGATTTAGGGTAAGCTATTAAGGAAAAGTATGTGTTTAGGAAAGAAAAAGTACGAAAAAAGAGGGAAAAAAAAGAAAAAGTGAGTCAAGAAATAGAGTTTCGTAGTTTATAGGAATTCTCAATGACTTCTGTTTTCCACAAAAGAATCAAAAAAAGATTTTTTTCCCTTTTGCACACTTTTTCTCGAAAAAATAAAACATCAAAAAGATTTTTTCTTTATTTCCTTCAGCACACATCCATAACTTGAAAATGTCTAATAGATTTTTTTTGTATTTCTAGGAGTTTTATACATTTCCTATAGAGGAAAATTCAAACAAAAAAAATTGTTTTAGGTTTTTCATATCTTTTATATAATGAAAAAGTAAAAAAGATTTTTCTTTCAGTATCTTTATGTTTTTCTAGGTCGAAAAGTTCAAAAAAAAATATTTCATTTCTATTGGTGCTTTATTTTAGAACAATTCCAACTGAAAATATCAAAAGATTTTTCTTTCGTAGTTGTTGGTTTAGTATCGACATTTTTCATTGTCTGTCTTGGTTGTGTCTCTCAAGTCGTGGTCCAATTTATTAGTTATTATTTAATTGCCCAATCTGTATGAACTACGCACACCTGATTCTCCTCTTTTAGGAGTGAGATATATAGGCAAACCTTTTTGGGTTCCATGATCTTATTAAAAAGATTCAAAAAGATTTTCTTCACTCTTCATTTAGAGTAGGTGTTTCATATGCATCTTTAAAAGAAAACTACAAAAATATTTTCCTTTAATAGTTTCAAGTTTCATTTTTGTATGAAATTCAAAATCAAAAATCCAAAAGGATCATTGTCAATATCTTTTGAAAAATAATAATAATAATAATAAAAGAAATTTTTTTTACTCTCCATTAGTTGTTTCACAAGTTGCCTCATATGAAAATACAAAATAAATTATATCAAAATCCATCGGGTGTTCATAACCTACCATCTCTGAAGAATGTAACTATTATGCCAATTTCATAAACTGGTGAATTTAAGGAACTTAATAACTCAAGTCCAACAATCATGTATTTCACAATATAATTAGGGTTTATAGTTTGAACATGTAATGATACTGAAATTCATGTTAAAAAATATTTTTCTTTGATAATTCTATATTTCATTTTTGTTTGAAATTCAGAACTGAAAATTCAAAAAGATTTTGGTCAATATCTTTTGAGGAAAAAAAAGAAAAATTCTTTTATTCTTCATTTTAGATTAGTTGCTTCATGCGTTTCTTTATATAAAAAATACAAAAAGATTTTTACTTTGAAAATCATATGTTTCATTTTGTATAAGGTTTTAAAGCTAAAAAATTCAAAAATATTTTCATCAATTCTTTTGACAATTTATTATTTTCTTTTCTTCTAATGCTTTAAGAAAAAAAAAAAGAAAAAGAGTTTGATTGGTCATTTTGTGGCCAAACTTCACGAACTACGCACACCTGATTCTCACCTCTCTCGGTGTGAGATGTGTGGGTGCCCTTATAGGGTTCGGTGATCTTTTAAAAAAAGAAAAAAGAAAAGGGTTTTGAAAAAGTGTTGAATTCTAATGCATTTGTTACCTCTTTGGTTTAGTTAGTTTAAGGTGGTTGGTTTGTGGCATTTTGGCTGGTCGTGCATATTACATCAAGTCCAAGGAAGAGTTAGTCATTTCCAACAAGGATATTAAGAGTGACATCATGGACCAGACAAAGAATCGGAAAATGAGGGTCTAAAGCAAGAGATTTTGATACTAAGGCATCAATGATAGAAATGCATCGAGCTTGGGCTAGTGGGTTGCCTCCTCCTCCATTCCCAGCTATTGACCCTACAAATACCTTTAGTTTTCCACCAATGTCACAAACTCAGTTTCCTGTTATTTTTGACATACTACAACATGCGTCAGAATTTACTCTATGCAAAAAACATTCCAACACATCCATTACTCATCCACTAGCTCCTCGGTATAAGCCTACCACATTGACGTTGCTCAACTTTCTTCTAAATCCCAGTTTGTCTATCCACCCTACGGTTGTGCATCCCCAATTGGCTAGTGAGTCTATATTCAATACTCTTGATGATTACTGCTACACACCTGAGCTAACATTTAAGTTAATTGGACCACCAAAATTTCTTAACAAGTAGCTTGACACAATAAAAGAGCAAGAGAAAATGGCTAGGAAAATAAAGGGTACGGAAAAAGCTATGAAAAATTCTCTGGGGCTTGCGAGCTATAAAGATGTTTCATATAAGGATTGGGGCATATTTTTTGGTGTTAGCTTTCCTCCTAGCTTTGAAATATTAAAATTTGAAAAGCATGATGGGCATGAGGAATTTGTGAAGAACTTAGGACGATATTGCAATCAATCAAGAGGAACTAGAGGAAAGAAGAAGGCAAATATAGTTATTGTTGTGCCAGGACCACAACAGAGCTTGAGAGGTTCAACTCACCAATATTGTTAGCCTCAACCTCGAGTCTATGTATCATATTCTCATACCCACCTGCAACAAGGTTCCTCTATCCAAAATCCAAGCTATTCAATTCCTCTTCCTCAGTATCCTTTGAACAATGCAGAAATATATACTCGTTCGAATTCTTATGAAAAATGGAATGCACTGGGCCCTCAACATCATCCTCGACCCCCACATATTTACCAAGGTACTTCTAAATCTGAGTTTCAACCGCTGCTAGAGTTTTAAAAGAGGATGGAGTCAAAGGATAGTTTCACACCAATTGGGGAATCCTATATCAGTTTGTTACAGAGATTGAGACAGTGGGGCATGATTATTCCTCTCCTCAGGTATACACCTGACCCACATTCAAGTAATTTTAAATCTAATGTACGGTGTACATATCATTCTGATGTTCAAGGTCACAGTACTGAAGATTGTTGTACTTTGAAAAGAGAAATTGAAAGGATAATTAAAGAAAAATTGACCGCAATGCAAAACATTAATACCACGAGTGTCACACAGAATCCTTCACCAACACACGGTAATGCACACTACGTGGGAAGAAATGAGTTGAGCATGAGGATCCAAAACTTATTTGTTGAGGGAAATGTATTTGATGGTGATGAAAACTCTAGTCATGATGATGTGAAAATCAGTGACTAAGAAGTCAAGCTTCGCAATTAACAAGCCACTCCTCTCCTTACTAGAAAGGATTGTTGGTAGTTTGTTTTTTTATTTTTCTATTTTCAAATTATTTTAGGGTTTTAGTTCGGGATCTATCATGTTTTATGTCTTTATTCTCTTTATTCAAACCCTTCTATCTTTCCTTTCAATGAAATATGGTGTCCCTTGTTGTTTTATTTTATCTTAAATTATTTCTTTGTCTTTCTTTATACAATACATTTTATGTTGGTTCTAGCAATATGGCATGATTGCGAAATTTTCAACCAAATCTTAAAATCCAGTCTAATCATGAAACATAGAATCAGAGAGCTAAAGTTAAAAAAAAAAACATATGAGAAATACATAGTGTTGAGACATTTGGTGATCAAGTTGAAGCCTTATTTGAAAATTAAGGCAATTATTTTGAGAATCACAAGAATAACTTGGTCATCAATTGAAAGGCATAGCTTAGTTAGGTCAAACAGTGGATGTACGATCCTATATCAAGAGGAATAGAAAGAAAATCAGCTCCATGGAAGCATGGGTCATTCGATGTGAGGAATGTTCAACGTAGGTGGATTTATATATTGAACAAGTGCAGAAGAAGTAGTGACGCACATGCTTAGTTAAAGTTAGTGCTGTAAAAAATGTCATAAATGATTTTCATCTCCCACTTTCATATTGCATGTTATGTTCTTGCATTCTTAAGAATTGATATTACGAAGGCATTCCATGTTGTTATCCAAATATTGTGTCATCCTTTGTTTATCTCGTTTTAGCTTTAGTTTTATATTTCTTTAATACCCCTATTTTTAAATTAAGAAAGAATCAGCAAAGTTTGAAACAAAAATGTCGAAAAAAAGGATAGAGTCTGAAAAGTTTCAAAACCAAAAAAAAAGAGTGAAAAAATATGTCCAAAAAGAAAGAAAAGAGATGATTGTTAAGAAACATAAAGTCAGAAAGAGAAAAAGAGTCAACGAAAGGAATAAAAAAAAGAAATCAGAGTCAAGCAAAAAATAAGTTGTCGGAACTACATTTGCCCTGATTCTCCTCTTTTGAGTGTGAGATACATAGGCAGCCCTACTCTGGGTTTAGTCCAACAAAATGAACAATTTAAATCACCTAGTTGAAGAAACTGGGGCAATAGTTAATCTTCGTTTGTTTGAGTCAATTTCAAATGTTATAAGTCTCATCCCATTTCAAGTGTCGTTTGAGCCTCATTCAGTCCTTTCTTCTAACCCTATCAAAATCCAAGTTACATCCAAAGAAAGACCTTCAGATCAATCTTTGAGAATGCTAAGGCTAAGAATGTAATAGATATGATGATGCATTTTTGGTACTACTTGTCTTCCTAATCATAAGAAATCAGGAGAGAAATTTAAATGAGTGAATCTCATTGCTGAAAACCATCGCAGACATCACAAAGTGATGGTGAGCTGAGGAAAATGAAAATGATATAGTCTTATTGATGAAAACCCTTACAAAAATCATAATGCGATAGTGAACCGAGGGAAATGAAATGAGAGAGTGTTATTGGTCTAAACCCTTACGGGCACCATAAGACGATTGTGAGTTGAGAAAATGAAATAAGATAGTCTTATTGGTGAAAATTCTCACGGGGCACCATAAGACAATTGTGAGTTGAGAGAAATAAAAAATCAGAGTCTTATTAGTGAAAACTCACACGAGCACTGTGAGGCGATAGTGTGTTGAGAGAAAGAAAATATGAGAGACTTGTTGACGAAAACCCTTCAAGACGTCACTAGCCAAATGAGGTCTATGAATGCAATTGTCCTAATGAAGCAACTCAGATTTAGGGTGAATAACTCAACAACAAATGATGAGAGTTTGGATGAAAAGATCGGGTAGTTTAACCCAAATGCATGTCATAATCATTAGAGTTGACTGTTATTTCATATAATTTTTTTTCTTTTCTATATTTTTCAAAACGGACATACATTGACTTTTCTTTCTTCTCTATATTTCTATTTTTGTGCTTTTGAATCTATTATCCAAATGGAAAATCCTTATCATTTCTCTCATATTTTTGAGTCAAGTCCATGTCAAAACAAGTGAGAAAGGATTTCAAAACATACTACCAGCTTCTTCAATTGCACAAACAAGACAAAAGGCCAACACATGAAATAAACATGATCGTGATGTTGAAACAAGGCATGCAGAAAGTTTATATCAACAAGAAAGTTTAGAGATTCATGGAAATACCAAGTTCAAAGGGTCTATTTAAGAGACATACCAAAACATAGATAATATGTTTGATTCAGATTCACTTTTAATAATTTGAGTGTGGATCAATGGTGAAGCAAGCCAATGACATACGCCATTAGTTGAATGCAAGATTAAATGTGACAAGTGCAAGAGCAATCACCTCAAAAGCTAAAGCCGCAAGCCAACCAGTATGTTCTAAACTAACAAGTTTTCTGTATATGAAACAGGAACACTTGCTACCTTTAAATCAAAGGCTTCAAAGCACAAATATAAAAGATTACAATTCCTGACTTCTACAAATGCAAGAGGCAATATTGATGTACAGGTTTGGTAATTATAATTATGGTAAAACTTATCATCTAGTACCCCTAAGATACACATTCTCTAATTTGGGGTCGTTCATGTTTCATGGCTAGGAGGTTCACCTCCTAATTTAAGTTGTTAATCCTAAAAGATGCACTTTTAAGTCAGAATCTTTTACTTTTACCCTTAAGAGACACATTTATGGGTCTTGGTCATTTAATTTTATCCTTAAGAGATGCTTTTATTGATCAGAGTCTTGATTTAGCTTTGCATTATACGTTTTGCAAGTAGTTGCGATTGGGTTTGACACACACAAAGTTTTCTGATGATAAATTGGGGCAACAATTTGACTCATGTTATTTAGAACTTCACTTTAACACCTTCCTAGAAAATGGGACTTTATTTTCTGGAAAATAAAATATTTTTTTATCATAATCTTTGTTTGGGATAATTTTCATTCAAGTTTTAATTTTGATTTTAATTTCAGAAGCCCACCAGGAGAACAGGGTGAGGAAATTGCAAGTCGAGAACCCGCCAAGAGAACAGGGTAATGAAATTGCAAGGCAGAAGCCCATGCGAAGAATGAGGTGATAAAATTAAAAGTCAAAAGTCCACACGGAGAACAGGGTGAGGAAATTACAAGTCGGGATCCCTTCCAGAGAACATGGTGAGGAAATATCAAGTCTGGAGCCCACCCAAAGAACTGAGTGATGAAATCATAAATTGGGATCCTGCTCGAAGAGCAGTGTGATAAAATTTCTAGTCAGGAGCCTGACCAGAGAACAGGGTGTTGAAATTGCAAGTCGAGAGCCCACTTAGAGAACAGGATGATGAAATTGCGAGTCAGAAGCCCATTCGGAGAACAAGGTGATGAAATTGCAAGTCAAAAATTTAAAATTAAGGGCCTGCCTGGAGAATAGGATGAAGATATTACAAGTTGGGAGCCCACCTGAAGGACAGGGTGATGAAATTTGAAGTTGAAAGCTTGCCTAGAGAATAGGGTGATGAAATTGCAAATCGGGAGCCTGCCCGGAGAATAGGGTGATTAAATTGCAAGTTGGGAGCTCATTCATTGAACAGGGTGATAAAATTACAAGTTGAGAGCCCGCCCGGAGAACATGGTGATGAAATTGCAAGTCGGGAGCCCACCCAAAGAATAGGGTAATGAAATTGCAAGTCGAGAGCCCACCCAGAGAATAGGGTGATAAAATTGAAAGTCAGGAGCCCACTTGGAGAATAGGATAAAAAGATTTAAAAGTCAACAAGGTGAAGAAATATCAAGTCAGGAGCCTTCTTGGAGAATAGGGTGAAGAATTTAAAATTGCAAGTTAAGAGCCCGCTTGGAGAATAGGGTGAAAATTTTCAAATTCAAGTTCAAAGTTTCATAAGTTAAACATGAATAATATGGGCTAACATGACCCAAACCAAGGCCTTTTTGTAATGGGCATCTCAAGTCCAACTGGGACCGGAGACCCCCCCCCCCCGATACCCAATCCAACCAATCAATATATACCCTGAGTCGGATGAATTCCAAACATATAACAAGATAGCAGATTAGAAGATATAATCACTTTGGGATAGGTATACTTACTAGACAGACCCAACCAAGTCAATCCATCCAATAACCAACCAAACAAAAAAGGATAATCCAATGTGTGTGTATATATATATAACACAACCAATCCATACCCAAGTCCATAGTTGTCCATACAAAGCGTCTAAACAAAATCAAAGCGTATCTAGTCGGGACATGCCCCCGACCATAGCCAAAAATCAAGTCTATGAAAAGACAAGTATATAAAGAGATCAATGACATGAAGTAGATGTCTTCCAAACTATGAAAGCTCACCACTTCAATCCAACACTGACTGTTTCCAAATTCGATCAATGAACAGAAGGAGGAGTATGTCTGGTTCCTGCATTGCATGGGGATACATCCACTCGAAGATGGGTTAGCGGGTGAACGTTAGCATGCACTCAGGATAAGGTTAAAATAATGCAAACATTTAAGACCAAGTAAACCAACTATATGCATTCACAACTATACAAGTATATAAGTATATTCCATCCTGGGAAAGGGAACCGGGTTTAGTATGCCTTTAAAACCATAAACCTGGGTATGTGTAGCTTAATCGTCATAATCCACCCAGGGCTATATGGTTCCAGTGCCAACCCCTGGACGAGCCCTGATGCATGTAGCCGCATGAACTAGAGATACCATTGGAGTAAGGGATTCCCGTGTACCCTTCATTTTCCATGATATATGTATAAAAGTGTTAGGGGATTCTCGTGTACACCTCAAGTATAGGGTCGCCATGCCCAATCCTCTTGTCGACGAACATGAGTTTCCAGTGTATGTCCATTGGACTCACCCTTCACGGTTAGCTACCACAACCCGCCATTATTGCCCAATTAAAACAATTACCACACAACCAAACCAACAATAGCATTTATTATTAACCAAAGCTATCATTAGTGGTATCGTCATACCAGCTATAGTTTGCAAGAAATGTCTTTCCCAACTTAGGGGATTCCCATGTACCCCATAGGTTACATCATTTAGTTTACTTGGGGGATTCTCATGTACCCCAAAAGTTCATCATTTTTAGGCTTACTTGTGGGATTCTCGTGTACCTCACAAGTATTTCATTATTAAACTTTGCTTAGGGGATTCCCTTGTACCCCATAAGATGTTCGTCATTCAAGCCATTTTCATTATGCATTCACTAGGGGGGTTCCCGTGTACCCCACTAGGTTTTCATTCAAATCAATTTCATAGCCACCAAGGCCTTACCATTTAACCATTCCAAAACATGCATACCATTCAGAACCATTTTAACCACTCAAACCATTTTAGCAATTAAAAAACATTCAAACCAATACAAAACCATTTAAACCCATGTAAAAAGCATCCAAACCAATTTAGGGTTCCATTACCAAACCATACCTTGCAATATCTTCAATGAAAGTTCAATAATAGAGTAAAATGTTCTCATGGGCATTTTATCAAACATGTTAAGGGCATACCTTTACCAAAACCTAAACAAGGCATAAACCATCGAATTTAGGATTACCCATGACCCATTTGTTGAACGGTTACCAAAAAGTACCTACATATGCAAACCATCACCAAAGACATGTGAAAAAACATAATTTAAACCAAAAGTAAACAATACTCAACAATATCCACCAAAACCCTCAACATTGGTTTTCAAAACTACCATCTATGATTCATAATCAATGTTTAAAACAAATTAAAACATGCCTTTAGTTGGAACTAACAATGAGGGAGGAGTAAAATGCCTTATACAAAATGATTCACTGAATGAACTTGACCCCTTTTTCGTCTAGATGAACACGTTTGAAATCCTAGCCTCCAATCTTCAAGAGAGAGTTAAAGAGTGTGTTTGGAATGTTTTGATCTTCCATTGAGTGTTTTGAAAGCCACAAAGAGCTATATAACATGGGGACATAAGGGTTTTAGGGTGGGAAATGCCATGACTACTCAGCTTAAAAGATGAAAAACCTACCTGAAGGAGGGTACGACCCACTCTTTAAACGTTAACCTAGGGTACGAGTGGTACCCTAATGTATACCCTAGATATCGCCTTGGTCCCCTATACTGACCATCATATGACCACCTAGGGTTAACTTGTACCCTATGGTATGAGAAGTACCCATAACCTGTACCTTAGACAAATTCAACTAGACTAAACTTTGGCCATCATACGACTACCTAGGGTTAACTCGTACCCTAAGGTATGAAGAGTACCTATAATCCGTACCTTGAACAGATTCAACTAGACCAAACTTGGTCATAATACGACTTGTCATCATACACCTCGTATCTTACCATATGACCTATATGATGTTTAGTTGTATCTTGGATAGAACCCAACTCAAATACACTAACTAAAATATGAGAGAGGGTACACCAAGCTTTATCATAGCATACGAGTAGTATGCTCAAACTGTAGCTTGTCTAGAATATTCAAAACATAAGAAATTTTGCAAGGGCCAAGGTTAAGGGTGTTTCATTCTCCCCCACTTAGAATCATTCGTCCTCGAATAATGGGTAAGGGCAAGCACAAGAATGAGATCACATATTAACACACATCAAACTTCCCTACAACTAAAATAGAAGATCAAGACTAAATCAAGATGAGAAGATCTTCACTTACTCCCAGCATGATTTACACCCCAACACCTTCATTCCAACCTTTTCCTAAGTTAGCGAAAAAAGACACAAGGAAATCCGCCCTTTCTTTAACCAGGTTAGAAACAAAGATGTGATAAAGAACACATACATATGCAGGAGTTTCCTGAATGAAAAACCAAGGCGGATACTTAGACTCCATGTCCTCCTCCACATCCCAAATAGCTTCCTCGAACTTTTGGTTCCACCATAGAGCCTTCACCAAATCCACACCTTGTTCGTAACTGGAAAACATACCAACCCAAGATACTCAACGGGACCTCCTTATAGGACAAAGAATCCGAGGTGCCAAAATCACCCAAAGGAACCAAACCATGAAGGACCATCCACACCTTACCTCAACACAAACACATGGAATACCGGATGAATGGAACCCATACCAGAGGTCAAGTCCAATTCAACTTACAATTCCCAAGAGACACATAACCATAAAATCCTGAGTCTAACCATATACTACTTCCAAGTTCAAGCCTATCCAAAATGAAAAGGGAGTTAACTTAGGCCACAGAGCACTATTCCTTACATCCACCCAAAATACTATTTCCACCCATCACTGAAGCTAAGAATCATGCCTCACCAAGCTACTTAGGTACCCAACACCATAATTGGTATATTTATCAACACAACATTCAAGCCTACCTATTTTATTCCAACGGTACTGCGGATCCTTTCAAGGATTTAGTAACCTTTATTATTTTACCATAAAGATTCATCCCCATTTATTCCTCTCCTAATCATTCCTTATGACAACAACCTTACCTAACCCTTCAAGACCTTAGCTCTAATAGTCACCCCAGACTCTCTCCCACATAGGGACTCGTACCTCTACTCCAATTCAAAACATCACCACACCTCCAAAGCCACTACCACTCTAACATAAGAAGGGTCTTATGTAACTAAAGTACAAGAATCACTCATGCTACTTAAAGTGAGACCTCCAAAATAAGACACAGTACAATAAACACAAGGTACTTTATAGCAACCACCTAGGTCAAAATTGAAGAAACATCCCGACATAGCACACCATAATAAGAGTCCTAGGACTGGACATCAAAAAACACACGACCACATACATCATAGGTAATACAACATAAGGTTAAGATTCATATCCAAGGAACAAGGCAAATGCTGAATACGAACCTTAAGCATAAACATTATTAGAATGCAGGCAACACTAGGAGAGTGCTCTTAATCGAGATAGAAGAGAATTGCTAGAATTTGCACCCTGACCTTCCCTAGATATCCATTGCTAGAAGAAGATTAAAGATCAGCCCTAGACCTTCACCTAAATATACCTATAAGCTCAACACTTCGCTCTAAAAGATATCACCAAGGATGATCACAAAGGGGCGTTTGGTTCTCCTATACCAAAAATCTCATCCACCCAAATGCTACCTAGATCCCAATATAGTCATCCAAGCTTCGTGATCTAACCCAACTAATGGCTAGAACCCCAATCCATCCGTTCAACCTGAACCTCCGACCTATATGACACCACTTTCTTGCTATTGTATTTCCCAAGCCATCAATTTTACCCCTTTCGCACACCTCATCTAACCTACCAATCTATCTCCACAATCCTCACATTGTATCCCCGAGCTAACATACTCCCTTTACTACAAACAATGCCTAAAGTTTAAACCCAATATCTACCAACCATTATGCACTACCAACAAGGTGCTTCGTAGAGAAATATACATATATGGTCCACCCCACAAGGAGGATACCCTAAATTCCTCATTCACCCACCAACAACCTATACCTTCCCGGGGAAACCATTTCTCTAATGCATAAAAGAACAGAAGCACCCCCATGGAGAAACACTAGGATATATGAAGCCTTTATCTAAGGGGTTCTTTAATTGCTCCTTAAGCTCTTATAACTCAACTGAAATCATTTTATAAAGAAAGAATAGAAATTGGAAAAGTGTTCAAAATAAGACCAATCCATAATTCAATCTCCCCACTGAAAAGAAACTATGAGGGTCATCAGGAAGGACCTTAGGAATACTCATTCACTACCGAAGCGGAATACAAAGAAAGAACTTTTGAGTTAGAATCTTTAACCGAACCAAATAATAATAGAGATACCCCTTTGGAGATTAACCTCTTATCTCTAAGATGTGATATAACCTTGCCCCTAAAATATAGGGAACGGAACCATCCTCACATTCCATATTCGACTCACCAAAGAGTCTAAAGACAACCTTATGGGTTCGACATTCTAATGAAGCTAGCACGAGTATAACTAGTCCATCCCTAGAATAGCATCAAAATCCACCATATTTGATTCAACAGTTCCACCAGAGTTTCCTCTCCACCAATAGATACTACACACCCCTTATAGGCTCTTTGGAAATCACAGATTCACCTACCGAGGTAGAAATAGATAAAGAGTCTAAAACACACTCTGGACTAAAACCAAAAAATACACAACTAAAAATAAGGTTACATAAGAGAGAGAGGACCCCAGACCATGTAACCATACATATCTCAGGAAAAGGGTTTGCAACATACTTGTGTTAGCCTCAAAAGATGCCTTAGATTCCTGAAGAATAGTAAGGGAATTAAGACGATCCTGACCAGTGTTGGAGCCAAAAGCAGCATCCCTTGATGCGAAAGATAGAGAAGAGGTACCGGTGTCCTATTTGCCCAAGCAAAAATCATTATGGGACACTCTCATTATATCTAACCCAATTGGCCACAACTAAAATAGTAATTCCTCCCTTCTTCACAACAACCATGGTGCGACCAACCATAAAGCCGGCAAGAGGGGTAAGATAGTATGAATTGGGCCCCACTAGTTTGAGATTGGGCACTTTGTTCCCTAGAAGCATTACCAATCAGAAAAAGCTTGCCTCCCAATGGATTTAGGTAGGGAGCACTAGTTATAGAATAGGAGTTAGGACCCACCAAACTCTTCCTCTTAGACCACTTATTACCATACTGTTTGCCTTTCCTTTGTGCAGAAAACTAAAACCTTTTCCCTGCCTATTTTTCGACCTTGCCTTATTCTCCCCTGTACTAATAGGACTGGATTGGTGTGATAGAGTTGTCACTATCTGGATTAATAGATTAATAGAATGTAAAAACTCAGCATTGGCAACCACTCCTTGAGGTAACTGAACATAAGTACCACCTTTTGAAATAGGGTCATTGGAGACTGGTGGAACTCTATGAGGAAAATAAAAAATTGTGATCCTTAATTGGGTTTGTGCCCTATGAGTTAGACGAGATCCATCCATGTCGTCCTCAAGTGGGACAGGTGAGTTTCCAAAAACTTTAGATAATTGAGAGGACATGATCTAAAAGGTGAACCAAAAAAAGATTTAGGGAAGAGTCCAATACCTTAGACTCCATAACTTAAAAATAGAATAATAAGAAAGTGAAACATTCCTAAATGGATTGTAGCCTCCTGATTATAAGTGTGGTGCATGACACACCCACAAGAAAGACTCTACTCAACACGGCTTTATGGACACTCCATGACTTTGAAACCTAGGCTCTGATACCAACTTGACATGACCCGAATCGAGGCCATGTCGTAATGGGCATCTTAAGTCCAATCGAGACCGGAGACCACCCCAAATACCCAATCCAACCAACCAATATTGACCTTGGGTCAGATGAATTTTAAACATATAACAAAATAGTATATTAGAAAATATAATGACTTTGGGATAAATCTACTTACTAGACCAACCCAACTAAGTCAATCTATCCAACAACCAACCAACCAAACAAAAAATGATAATCCAATGTATATATATATATATATAAAACAACCAGTCCATACCTAAGTCCACAGTTGTCGATACAAAGCCTCTAAACCAAACCAAAGAGTATCTAGTCGGGACATGCCCCCAACCATAGCCAAAAACTAAGCCTATGAAAAGACAAAAGTATATAAAGAGATCCATGACATAAAATAGATGTCTTCCAAACTATGGAAGCTCACCACGTCAATCCAACACTGACTGTCCCCAAATCTAATTAATGAGCAAGAGGAGTAGTATAGTCAGTTCTTGAATCACGTAGGGATACAGCCGCCCAAAGATGGGTTAGTGGGTGAATGCTAGCATGCACTCACGATAAGGATAAAATAATGCCAACCTTTAAAACCAAGTAAACTAACTATATGCATTCACAATCATACAAATATATAAGTATATTCCATGCTGGAAAAGGGAACTAGATTTAGCATGCCTTTAAAACCATAAACCTGGGTATGTGTAGCTTAACTATTATAATCCATCCACGGGCTATATGGGTCCAGTGTCACCCCCTGGACGAGTCTCTATACGTGTAGCCGCATGAATCGGAGATACTATAGAAGTAGGGGATTCTAGTGTACCCTTCACTTTCATGATACATATATACACGTGTTTGGGGATTCCCGTGTAACTCTCAAGTATAGGGTCTCCATGCCCAATACTCATGTCGAAAAATATGAGTTTCTAGTGTCTGTCTATTGGATACTCACCTTCACCGTTATCTATCACACCCCGTCATTATTGCCTAATTAAAACCACTACCACACAACCAAACCATCAATTCCATTTATTACCATTCAAGGATATCATTAGTGGTATCGTCATACTGACTATAGCTTGCAAGTAATATCCTTAGCTAATCTAAGGGGATTCCCATGTACCCTATAGGTTACATCATTTAGTTTACTTGGGGGAGGGGGGTTCTCATGTACCCCGCAAGTACATAATTGTTAGGCTTAATGGGGGATTCCCATACACCCCACAAGTAGATAATTATTAGGCTTACTTGGGGGATTCTCGTGTACCCCTAAAGTATTTCATTATTAAGCTTTGCTTGGGGATTCCCTTGTACCCCACAAGAGGTTCATCATTCAAGCCATTTTCATTATGCATTCACTTGGGTGATTACCGTGTACCCTGCAAGATTTCCATTCAAATCAATTTCATAGCGACCAAGGTCTTACCATTTAACCATTCCAAACCATACATAATGTTAAAAACCATTCAAACCATTTTAGCCATTCAAAATAATACAAAACCATTTCAACCCATGCAATAATCATTCAAACCAACTTAGGGTTCCATTACCAATCCATATCATGCAATAACTTTAATGAAAGTTCAATAATAGAGTAAAATATTCTCATAGGCATTTTATCAAACATGTTGAGGGCATACCTTTACCAAGACCAAAACCAAAGCATTAATCATCAAATGTTGGATTACCGATGACCCATTTGTTAAACCATAACCAACAAGAAACTGCATATGCAAACCATCACTAAAGACATGTGAAAATATAATTTAAACCTAGAGTAAACAATACTCAACAGTATGCACCAAAACCCTCAACATTGGTTTTTAAACCTACCATCTATGATTCATAATCAATGTTTAAAACACATTAAAATATGCCTTTAGTTGGAACTAACAATGAGGGAAGAGTAACATGCCTTGTACAAGATGATTCACGAAATGAATTTGACCCTTTTTTGCCTCTTGAAACCCTAGCCTCCAATCTTCAAGAGAGAGTTAGAGAGCATTTTTAGAATATTTGATTTTCCAATGAGTGTAATGAGAGGCCACCAAGGGCTATACATTATTGGGATATAAGGGTATTAGGGTGGGAAATGACCAAACTACCCTTAGCTTAAAAGATGAAAAAAACCTAACCACAAGAGGGTAAGACCTACCTCTTAAAACATACCCTAGGATACAAGTGGTACCCTTACTCATACCCTAGACCTCACCTTGATCCCCTATACAGACTATCATATGACCACCTAGGGTTAAATTATACCCCAAAGTACAAGAAGTACCCATAATCCATACCTTGGACAGATACAACTAGACCAAACTTTGGCCATCATATGGCTACTTAGGGTTAACTCGTACCCCAAGGCACAAGAAGTACCCATAATTCATACCTTGGACAAATTCAACTAGACCAAACTTTAGCCATCATACAACTTGGCATCATACACCTCGTATCTGTAACGCCCCAAAAATAGGTTCTAGAGCGTCACACGATGCTTTAGGCTACGAGTAGCCCCAAGCTAACCCTTTGAGCCATTTTCATTCAGTTCAACACGAATCAATGGGGTTTTCATAAATAACCCTCAAATATCAACAGAGTAATCATTATTCAAGAATAAAAGAATTTCAGAAAGATAACAAAATATGACTTATTAGTCAACTCCCAACATCTATACTAGTTTGACAAGCCTTTAAGAAAATCAATAAAACCAGTGAGCCAATGAGACATGCCCCAACTGACTCATACTCAGTTATCAAATGTAAATAATTCTGTGAAACCAACATCAGACATCACATCCTTGGAGCATGAGGACTCACCACAACAGAGAATATAGAACAACATACCCAAAGAATCATTGTCTAACCTAGAACTGAGCACCTAAACCTACATTCTGAGAAAATGCAGCGCACATCCAAAGATGTGGGTCAGTACCATGGAAAGGAATTGAGTATATGGGGGTGTATGCATTTTTATAAACATCATCATCATAAATATTTATAAGAAATATGCAGGATGTATAAAAGACTCACATAGCCCGAAGAAAATTATCATAATCATGAAAAGATGAAATAAGTATAATAACACATGTGAGTCATCATATAATTTATCAATCACTTTCAGTTCATCAAGAATATCAATTCTCATAATGTAAATATCATTTAAATCTTTTGAAAGAATAACTTTCACAATTCCACTTTCAAATCACTTCACCATTCACCATAGACACAAGGAAACACACACACATTGGGAGATCCTATAACCAACATAAACCATGTGAGCTACACGGAGTCCAACGTCCAACCCATGTTGGGCAGAGCCATCTTATCCTTGCCATCGGAGTAGGACTATCGATATCAAATCCACACAAACTAGTGATCACTATATAAATCAGCCTCAGGCTCATTTATAAAAAGAACGAAAGAGAGTTCTAGTTGAAAACCCCCACATACCTTGAATAATGAACTTTAGATCGATACTCATTTTTGAGATGTTAATCGTGCCTTTGAATAATGGTTATTGGAGTTCTTGAACTAGGAACTTGGAATCTTGAATAAATTTGCAGAATTAATGGTGAACTTTGGAGGTTCTTAAAGTTGGATGTAGGAGCTTAGGGTTTTCTTTTTGAGGGAATTTGATGAAATATAACATATAATGCTTCTAATAGGCTTTAATATAGAGTTTGGACGGATTTTGGGTGAGGGGGAGTGACGAAAACTCCCCTAAAAATAAAATAATTCTCGAATCTGTCCTTGGTGGACTATTTTGATAGTCTGAAGTAGATCAACCATAACATTTTACTCCGATATCCAAATTGGATGAAACTAATTTCATTAGAAAGAAGACTCTGATATCTTTCCATTGATATATAGTATCTCACCCAAATCATTGTGTACGAGGAGTTATGATCATTTGAAATTGACCTAAAGATTCTCTTTTGATAGACTGAAGTAGATCAACCATAACTTTTTGCTACGATAGACAAATTGGATGAAACCAATTTCATTGGAAAGAGGACTCGCAGAGATTTCTGTTGATATATAGTAGATCACCCAGATCATTATGTACAAGGATTTATGATAATTTAAAGTTGGAGCAAAAATACGCCAGGCCTCAGTACTTTTTTTCCTGCACGTTTTACTGTTCACTACTATTCATGGTTCGATTAGAATGTTCATAAATCATCGCTCGGGTGTCCATTTTGGATGATCCATATATCGTTGAAAAGATTATTCGATACTCTACGCAATGGTGGGTCATAATCTAAGATATTCCGCACAAAAAAATTTATAATTCATTCTATAAGATAGAACCCAACATGTTTACACACAAAATTTCAACGAAAAATTTTTCGGGGTATTACAGTATCCTACCATACAATCAGTGTGATGCTTAGTCATATCTTCAAAAAAATTCAACCTAAATACACTAACTAACATATAAGAGAGGGGAAACCAAGTCGTACCATAGCATATAAGTAGTATGCTCAAACTGTAACTTATCCAGAATGTCCAAAACACAAAAAAATTATAAGGGTCAAGGTTTAGGGTATTTTATGGTCAATTTTCAAGTTCATATCCAACACTAAATTTTTTATGGATAAAGAATTATTCTCAAGTTCAACCCAAAGAAGATCAGATCTTTTATCACTTTTGAAATTATTGAGGACTCAAGTGAAGAGTCAAGAGAAGCTGCATAGATAGGACCATGAAATCAGAACCTCACCAAATCTCACTCGACTATCTAATTAAAACACCCTGAGTTTGACCCTTAGAAATTTCTTGGGTTTTGAACTCTCTAGCCATTATACTACTCAAGCTTACTAGTCAGATGTTATTGGTATGACTTAGTATCCCAAGTCATATAATAATCAGTATGAGGTAGGTCATTCACTATCTAAGGTACAACTAGGTTCTATACGAGTAATATAGAAATGGTACGAGAAATGTAGGGCAAATCATATGATTAACAGTATCAAGTCTTTGATGTACTGTCTAAGGTACTAGTTAGGAGTACCAATAGTATGATAGGGTACGAGTGGGATGCCCCTACCTTACCCACCTGCATTCATTTTTCAGCATTTAAGCGGAGGGTATTTTGGATATTTCCCTCTTAACTTCTTTTGACCCCATGACTTAAAATACTATTGGGATTTAATTTACCCTATTAGTCTCAATCAAAAACACTTTAAACACTCTCAAATCTCTCTCAAGCTTTTGGTTTAAGAAAGAGGCTAGTGTTTCCTTAAGGTGATTTAATTAGGGGCATTCAAGAGAAAATCTGTCCATCTTCTTTAGTGTCTAAGACATATTACTCCTCTCTCATTGTTAGTTCAACTAAATACATATTTAATTAATGATTTTCATGACATAATTATGATATTATTTTGGGTTTTGAAATATCTGTTAGGGGTTTTAGTTATAAATGGTTGGTCAATGTTTTCCCATGGATTACTTATGATTTTTCATGTTATATTTATGGTTTGGACTTGTGTTTGCAAGGAAATGGTCAATTGGTACTTGGTGTCTATTTTGGAAACTACATGACTTCAACATGTTTGATAAAATTCCAATGAGAATGGTTTTGTTACATAGTTGGACTTTCATTGAAAACTTTGTTTTGCATAATATGGTAATGGAACTTAAAGTTTGTTTGGAAGGTTTAAATGGTTAAATGGTAAGGACTTGGTGTTCATGGATTTAGTTTAAATTAAAAACCTTATGGGTTACACGAGAATACCCTAAGTGATTTTTAATAATGGAATCTACGTGGTACGTGGGAAACCCTGAGTGTTGGGTAATTTCATTGCTTGCAAGCTATAGTCGGTATGACTATACCACTTCGTAATGCCTTGGTTTTTATACATGGAATTAGTGGTTTGGTTATATGCTAAAGGTTTAAATTGGGCAATAATGAAGGGTTGTGATAGCTAACAATAAAGGTGTGAGTCCAATGGACGGACACTGGAAACTCATGTTTACCGACATGAGGTTTGGTCATGGCGACCATATACTTGTGGGGTACACAGGAATCCCTTAAGTTATAATTGTATATATGTATCATAGAGGGTGAAGGGTACACGGTAATCCCCGACCCCTATGATATCTCCAGTTCATGCAGCTACACGCATTGGGGCCTGTTCAGGAGGTAACACTCGACCCATATAGCCCGTGGGTGGTTTTAGGGCAGTTAAGCTACACAAACCCAAGTTAAAGGTTTTAATGCATGCTAAACCTGGCTTTATTTCTCAGTATGGAATATATATATGTGTGTGTCTCTCTCTCTCTCTGTGTGTGTATGTATATATATATGTATGTATGTATGTGATTGCACATGGTTATTTGTTTGGTTTTAAATATTGGCATTATTTCATCCTTACTCCTAAGTCCATGCTAGAATTCACCTACTAACCCATCTTCGGGCGTTGTATCCCCACACGATATAAGAACTAGCCATACTACTACTCCTGCTTAGTGACTGGATTCGAGGATAGCTTATGTCAGATTGAAGTGGTAAGGTTCTATAGTCCGGAAAACTCCAGTTTATGTTATGGATTTCTCTACATACTTTTGTTATTTCATGAACATTGGTTTTGAATATAGTCGGGGGCATTTCCCGGCTGAATATTGCTTTACTTTCTGATAGAGGCTTTGTGTGACTACTATGGCCATGGGCGGTGTCGGTACTAGTGTTAACTTTAGCATTGGTATTGGTATTGGAGATAACACTGTTTGGATATATTTGATTTATGATTGTTCTATTCTATCTTGTTATATGTTTGAAATTCATCCGGCATAAGGTGTAGGGTTGTAATAGTTAAAGTTTGGGGGTGGTCTTCGGTCTCGGGTGGGGCTTGAGACACCCGACAAGACTAGGCCTTGGTTCTAGTCATATTACCAACTTGGGAGATACTCTCTCCTTTGCAACCCTAAAACTATATGTGACTTGATTACTATATAACCTAGGCAAGTAGGATGCCCAATCTCATGACTCAGTTGTACTCTATCCTTCTGTTTCTTCCTTTTTGAATAATGATCACATCAAAAATTTGTCTCGTTGTCTACTTCTTTGTATGCAAATACTTTGTGTTCATGAACAAAGAGAGGCATCATATAGACACGTAATTTTTCCCCTCCAAAAGTCAATTTTATCCATTTTACTTCACCTTACCATACACCCCACCCTAGATGACAATTTTTTCACAAAAGGACAAAATTAACCAATTCATAAAAAAAATACCCAGCCCTAATATTCTTTACATTATCTCACCTAATGAAAACTTGACACATTACCTACCCTAACCACCCCACCCTATAGCCCCCAACCCCCTCCTTCTCAATCATATATTTCCCGTTCCCCCACAACAGAATACACATACTACTAACAAACTCAATAATACACCTCATATATATTTTTTACAAACATCAGACACACCAATAGAAGATAATAGTAGATGCACATACAGATGCATAGAATAGAAAGAGAGCCTGATCCATCCACATAGATTCGATTTATATTAAAACACACACCTCATGCCATAAACACATAGCAACACATAGCTATAGAAAAAATAGAGAGTGATGAGAGGAAAATAGATTTATAAAAGAATAAAAAGAAAAGACAGTGAGAGAGGCAAAAGAGATAAATAGAGTTGACCAGAGAGAGATCAAAGAAACATAAATAGGGAAAAACTCTCATCAAAAACTACATATCCAGTGGCGCAAACCGATTAGAAAACCTGTTTCTCCCCTTAAGCTTTTGAAACCAGTGACTAAAAGCCTCAAAACCTACAAAATCCACATACTTAGGCGAAACCCCACCCAGTTTTCGATGAACTCTTACTGGAAATCCCATTGGCTCATCGACCATCATCTACCCATTGGAAAGAGACCATAATTAAACTCACCTTCACTATTCTCATCTGGATTTTTTATTTTTTTCATGAGTTTTAGCTTGTGTTAGTAAGAAATAGAAGCAATTGTTGGTGGAATTCGACATCGATGATATTGATTTGGGATTTTGGTTTTGAGGTTTGACTCGAGGTTCTTGGAGTGGATTCCATCTTGTTTAATTGAATAATAATTGATTGAAAAGCAAAATTAAGATCCATTTGTCATTCCATTTTTTATTGATCTTAATTTTTTGATACTTTGTGTGGTGAATTCATGATGTGTGGATTTTGCTTTCATTAATTTTGATATGTTTGATTCATCGTAAGTGACTGTTGATATGGATTGATTGATCATGTGAATTAGATAATTAATTGATTTGGGATTAATTTGGGGTAAATCTTAATTTGGGGTGGTATTGAAAGTTATCTAATTTGTAATTTCATTTGGTTCATTCAAATTGTTAGCTTGATTAATTTTGATGTTGCTGAACACAATTGTATTATGATAGGTCGAAATTGGTAGGCAAACGGTAGGTTGGGTAGGTGAAAGTAGGAATTATGAATTGTTGAATGTTTGAGTATGTGTGAGTGAATGATTTTTTATTTTATCATACAGAATTGAAATTGGGTTCATTTATCGGGGAATGCCCTGAGGCACATTATACTTTTTCACCGTGGAATGTCCAGAGTATCATGTATGCAAAAGAGGTTCATGATCAAGACCCGAGGCATCGGGTAATGCATAGTTAGGGTAATTAGAATAATTTAGGTTTGTATTTCAGTATTTTTTTAATTTTGGTTTGTAATAAATTGGACTGGACACTATTTTTGAAGTTTTGGTTTGATTGTTTGTTTTCTTATTGTGTGTTTTATGTGGTTTATGTATTTCATAGTGTCATACTAGCCGATATACTCCACAAATATCAACTTATTTCTATAAAGATCCAAACTAGCAGGTAAAGTCAACAACAATATAGATAACATGATGATAGGCTTCCAGTTAATGTCTGATAATGCTAATCTAGTTTCTCAATACTTAAGCACAAAACTTGAAAAATCTCACCAACAATAAGTAAATAATGATGAATATGTTTTATGTATGTGTTTATATGGGGGAGGGGTAATCTTTGATTCAATAATATATACAGTGTAAGCATATACTCTAATCTAATTGAAATGCAATGTAGGAGTTTAATAATGATCTCAAATATCAAATACGCAATTCAAGACAAAATAGTTCATGTCATCTCAATAGACATCTAGGACAACAAGTATCATATGATTTCTCTAAAATCTACCTCTGAATCCATAACAAAGAGTAAAAAATATCAACTAGCATATATTTGAATTAGGCAAGTCACAACAGTACTAAAAAAAAACAGATTTCCGACCACAAAAAATCGATCACAAATTATGGTCGGAAAAAACTAACCACATGTGGTCGGTTTTTTATTTTTTTATCTTTTTAAAAAAGCGACCACTTTTATATTTTAAAATTTCAAAATAATAATTTTTATATTAGTTATTATTTCCTTTACAACTAAGAAAGAAAAAAAACCGACCTCTTATGGTCGATTTTATTTTTAAAAAATATAATTTAAAATATTTTTAAAAACCGACCACATGTGGTCGGTTTGTAAAAATACTTTTAATTATATTTTTAATAAAACCGACCACAAGTGGTCAGTTTTTAATTTAAAAAAAGAAAATAATTTTATAAAATGGACCACTTGTGGTCGGTTTTTAACTAAAATAAAAAAAAATAAAAATAAAAATAAAATAATTTTAAAAAAATGATCACTTGTGGTCAGTTATTAATTAAAATAAAAAATAAAATTAATTTTTAAAAATAACCAATATAATAATAAAAAAATAATTAAAAAGTAATTATTAGGAATTAAAAAAAGTAAATAATTTTTAGGAAATCGACCACTTGTGGTCGGTTTTTATTAAAAAATAATTATATATACAATCTAATATATTATTTTTTGAAATTATACTAATCACACGTAGTCAATAACCAATATAATAATAATAAAAATCAATCAATCTTAGATTTTTTGAAAAAATTACACTAAAAAATACATCAAATAAAATAAATAAATTACCTTAAACATAATCTTTATCTTTTACTTATGTTTCAATATATAAAATAAATATTTTTCTTTGTATATACGTTAAATGACGTTAAACATGCATAATCCTTGTATAATGAATATATGTATATATATATCATACCGTTGAGATAATGATATTATACTACTATTCCAGTCATAATAATGTAATGTGTAACCGATAATTCATCAAAATATAATAAATGTATTCTATTATAAGGTAATATACTTGTGGATGTGATGTATATAGTACGCATTCAAGAGTTCATATATATAAATATCTTTATATATATATATATATATATATGTGTGTGTGTGTGTGTGTGTGTGTGTGTGATGTAGTGATCGAGTGATGAATGATTTAGTCAAAACCTAGTAGAATTTATCCAAACATATTGAGTACTTTGATTTGAAATGACGAAAGTAATAATATATATTGTACGTTGATGTTATATTAATGTAAGCTAATCAAATTAATCGGTCACTCATCAAAGTATGTATATGATATACGCCGCATTATATTATTGGATAATATACTCGTGTACGTATGTGACATATATAATACGTATTTAAAACTTGATATAGTCGACAGTGTGTATATGTGTGTATGTGTAGGTATATATAAAGTACGTATATACATATTATATAGTGATGGTATATTAATGACATAAGATAAACTAACCGATAATTCATCTGAGTATATGTGAAATTTGTTGTATATTATTATGGGGTAGTAAAATTGTATATGTGATGCTTATAGTACGTATTTGAAAGTTGATAGACAATTAAATATATATATATATACGTATATCTCGTGTAGTAACGTATGCAGTAATCAAAAGCTAGATAACTACTGAATCTATATATCAAAATATTTTGAATGATATACGTTGATATATATCATACTATTGAGGAAATAGATATACTATTTTGTATCAATATAGACACACATAGGTTGTTGAAGTTGAATAACGTAAGACAAGTATTACAAGGTATATATGGGAGGGAGGGGAAGAAAGTAGGGGAGGGAGAATGAAATTTGAATCTTCAAACTGGTATATACTTACCATTTGCTTTAAATTTAGAATTTTGAACGACCGCCAAATTTTGGCGGTGAATTTGAGTTTTTTCGCTTAAAATTTTTGTATTTGAGTATATGTAAAATACGTTGTATATTATTATGGGGTAGTAAAATTGTGTATGTGATGTTTATAATACGTATTTGATAGCTGATAGACAATTGAATATATGTATATATACGTATATCTCATGTAGTACTGATGTATGCAGTAATCAAAAGCTAGATATTGAATCTATATATCAAAATATTTTGAATGATTCGTTGATATATATCATACTATTGAGAAAATATATATACTATTTTGTACAATGTAGACACGTGTATGTTGTTGAAGTTGTAATAACATAAGACAAGTATTACGATGTGTGTGTGTGTGTGTATATATATATATATATATATATATATCATATTTAAAAGGTAAGCAACCAAAAATTTATCATAATTTTTAAAATTCATTGATATTATTATACAATTGAGGAAATATACTACTCATGTTAATGTGTTGATAAAATAACCAACTATCTGATTTGTGCATATACGCATTGTGTTAATATGATGATAAAATAACAAATTATATGGTTTAACTTTTTTATTAAAATTGACCACATGTGACTCCGACCCGACCCGATCAGTTTATAACACAAACATACAAAAAAAACCCAATCAAACACACATACATTCGACATATACACACACTCTCAAATAATCAACAAACCCAACACATACATAAAATCGACCACAGTGACTCTGTTGCTACCGTTTTCCACTGTTTGCCGCTGACCACAGTGACTTGGGTAATGACTTAGTGAGTTCAAATTGATTAAGTGTAAGTAGGTGAAAGGTGAATTTTTGTTTTCAATGTGATTTAGTTTGATGACTTGTGAGGTGACTTAGTCACTTGAAATTGATTAAGTGTAAGAAGTTGAAATATGACATTTTGTTTTGAATGTGGTTTAGTTTGGTGACTTGTGAGGTGACTTAGTCACTTGAAAATGATTAAGTGTAAGTAGGTGAAAGGTGAATTTTTGTTTGGAATGTGATTTAGTTTGGTCATTTGGGTGATGACTTAGTGAGTTGAAAATGATTAAGAGTAAGTAGGTGAAAGGTAAATTTCTTTTTTGAATGTAGTTTAGTTTGGTGACTTGTGAGGTGACTTAGTCACTTGAAAATGATAAAGTATAAGTAGGTGAAAGGTGAATTTTTATTTTGAATGTGGTATAGTTTGGTGACTTGTGAGGTGACTTAGTCACTTGAAAATGATTAAGTGT
>NW_025834522.1:57240-95942 GCF_002878395.1 Capsicum annuum
TAGGTGAAACGTGAATTTTTGTTTTGAATATGGTTTAGTTTGGTGACTTGTGAGGTGACTTCGTCACTTGAAAATGATTAAGTGTAAGTAGTTGAAATGTGAATTTTTGTTTTGAATGTGGTTTAGTATGGTGACTTAGTCACTTGAAAATGATTAAGTGTAAGTAGTTGAAATGTGAATTTTTGTTTTAAATGTGGTTTAGTATGGTGACTTAGGTGATGACTTAGTGAGTTGAAATGGATTAGTGTAAGTAGGTGAAAGGTGAATTTTTATTTTGAATGTGGTTTAGTTTGGTGACTTGTGATGTGACTTAGTGACTTGAAAAAGATTAAGTGTAAGTAGGTGAAAGGTGAATTTTTGAAATTGATTATGTGTAGGTACTTTTTTATTTTGAATTTAGCTACTTGAAATGTGTGCTTCTAATAGCTCAGCTCCTTATATGAGATGGCACGATGAAAATAGAAGGCCCACTGGTAATATGTGTCATCCATCTGATGGAGAGGATTAGAAGCATTCTGATGCAACTTATCCAGATTTTGCAGTTGAGCCATGAAATATTCATTTAGGATTATGTGCAGAAGGCTTCTCTCCTTTTTCTTTTGGTGTTGCGCCATATTTATGTTGGCCAGTATTTATCACCCCGTATAATCTTCCTCCTGAAATATTGATGACTAGTCCCTATATATTTTTGAATTGGGTTGTTCTTGGCCCACATAATCCATAAAGCAGAATAGATGTCTACTTGCAACCTTTGATTGATGAATTTCAAATTTTATGGCATGAGGGGGTCAAAACTTGGGACATCTCACTTAAACAGATTTTAATCTGTATGCATATCTAATGTGGGCTGTTAATGATTTTCCTACTTATGGAATGTTGTCTGGATGGATTACAACTGAAAAGTTGGCTTGTCCATACCGCATGGAAAAAACAAAATCTTTCACATTGAGACATGGCAGGAAAAATTCATGGTTTTATTGTCACCGTTGTTTCTTGCCACCTGATCATGAATTTAGGAGACTCAGGAATGCATTCATAAGGGCTAGAACGGAACATGATGGTCCACCTCTAAGGCTATCTGGTCATGACATCTGGGAGATAGTTCAGGATTTGCCTAAAGTCAACGAGGAACCATTTTATAGGCTAGATGGATATGGCATTTTGCATAACTGGACTAAGCAAAGTATATTTTGGGAGTTAGAATATTGGTCAAATAATTTACTTAGGCATAATGTTGATGTCATACATACTAAGAAGAACTATTTTGAGAACTTGTTCAACGCAGTTATGGATTTCACTGGTAAGACAAAGGATAATCCTAAGGCCAGACTTGACTTACCAAAATATTGCAAGCGCACAGAATTACACTTATAGGAGGAGCCTAATGGCAATGTTCTTAAGCACAAGTCTAGTTTTACATTCAAGTTTGACCAAAAGCAACAAATATGTGAGTGGGTCCAAAGTTTGAAGATACCTGATGGATATGCCTCAAATTTGGTAAAGAGGGTTGATATGGAACAAACAATCTTGCATGGAATGAAAAGCCATGATTGTCATATTTTCATGGAACAATTACTTTCAATTGCTTTTATTGGTTTACCTGAAAACATTTGGAAACAAATAGTAGAGATTAGTTTGTTCTTCAATGACTTATGTGCCACTACATTAAAAGAAGAAAATCTAGCGCGAATGGAAAGTAAAATTATTGTTATCACCAACAAGTTGGAGAAGGATTTTCCGTCAGCGTTCTTCGATGTGATGGAACATCTTCCCATTCACCTTGTGCATGAAGCTCGACTAGGCAGTCTAGTTCAAACTAGGTGGATGTATCCATTAGAACAGTAAGCAATTGCAACATATTTGAATTCAAACATATCTTTTTTTAATATAGTAAATATCTAAGCTTAAGATTGCACAGGGCAATTGGAAAATTGAAAAGGGAACCCAAAAATAAACATAGGGTGGAAGGCCCTATAGTTGAGGCATATCTTGCAAGAGTAACGTCTTAATTTTTTTTATACTACTTTCGTGATGAAGTTGCTTGTTCAAGAAACAGACAGAATCATCATCAGGACGATGAGAATGGGCCTTATTTGTAACCAATATCAATTTTCAATCAATCTGGTTGTAAGGCTAAAAAGACCATATTTCACCGGCTCACCCCACGGTGTGCAAATCAAAAACTTTGTATGTCTTGTTGAATTACCCGAAAGTTGTGCCCTCTCAGAAGTAAGTAGATTAAAAATTGAACATATCTTATTTATTTACTCATTCCCTTAAGAAAACTAATTGTGTTTTGCATGTTGGATTTTTAGTTCATTTAAGACTCATTTTTATGAAAATTAAGTGTATGCATCCTTTGCAACATGGTTTACATATGAGGTTCGTAAGTGCACTAATTTTTCTATAAATTTTAAACATTTACACATTCTTCAACTAACAATATATATATATATATATATATGTATGTATGTATGTATGTATGTATTATATTTTTAGGTACACCAGTCATCAAATACAGCCGCATACGATCAGTTCTTGAGAGATATTTCTTTGGAACCAGTTGAAGCTCATGCAATGTTCCATTACACAGTAAATGGGTTTAAATTTTCCACCGAAGAACACTCCAGAATGAGAAAAATAAACAATAGTGGTGTTTGGGTTAAGGGTGATGATGATGTTGATTACTTTGGCATCATACAGGAGATCTTAGAATTGGAGTATGCTGGTTTTCTAATAAAAAAAATATCCTTTTTCGATGTAAGTGGTTTGATCCAAGTACAAGAGGCACAAGAGTACATAAGGAGCATAACATTATTGAAGTGAAGCACAATAGGTCGTATCCTGTTTACAATCCCTTTGTGCTTATGCAAAATGCTAAACAAGTGTATTATGCTCCTTATCCATAGCGCAGTGATAAGTTTGATTAGTGAGCTATAATTAAAAAAAAGACTATATAAAGGGTTGAAGTTGAGAATGTGCTAGAAACTGAGTATCAAAATGAAATGCAGATTGATCACCAGCTAGTGGACATTGACTTAGTGGAAGTTTAAATCACTCAAAAAATATATTTAAAGAAGTTAATATTGCAGAAGAAGAGACTGAGTGGGTAGGAGATAAGGAAACTTCTGAAGAGGGTGAATGATTTAGTGGAGAATCTTCAGGAGAGGAGGATTAGTTTGTGTAGGTTGTATTTATTATGTATTGATGTCTTTATGCTTAGTACTATTTACCTTTATGTTTCTTGTTTAAGATTGATATGTAATATACTGTGTAAGATTGTTGTTTTCACTTTTTCATAATTTATATATTAATAAAAATAATCTTGTCTATCTCGTGTTGTTGGAGCGATTTGAAATGTGAATTCGTAATTTGAAATTAGTTAATTGGAAAGTTTTCTTATATATTCATTTTGTAGGAACTAACTACTTGTTAAATTTTCATAATTTAGATATCAGATAGAGGTGACAAAGGTAAGGAAAAAGTTGGTCCTACAAAAACAAAAAATAAAAAATAACCTCCGCCTTTTAGATGACTGACAGGTATTCATATATCTGAGGGTCGGTTTGCTAACGCGCCAGCACGACCCTCATATTCTAGGTCATCGCAACATTCAGTTCCTGCTCCTACGTATGTGGGACCACTTCATAGGTCTACACCAACTCATTCTACTTTGATCATCGAGCCACTTCCATCACCATACTATTGGATGACCGCTGGCACATTCGGACATCTACCATCATCTGCAGTACCCCCTTGTAGCAGTCACCCACGTTCTCACAGTGATTCTGTTAGATCTATTGGGTTTTTGGATCTTCATCTTGGAGGAACTCCATCCGGTGCTTCAGATCCACCCATGCCAGTACATCCATCATCACTTTTCCCACAGCTCAGTGATAAAGATGTTTATCGGAGGCGCTATCTTATTCCATATAGAATAGGGTAAGATTTATAAATATAATAACATTATTCATTTTTCATTTACTATATTATTATGCTTTATAAAATTATTATTTGATCTTGCGTCATAGGTTTAGGCCTGATGCTGGAGTTGGAAAAATTATGTCTAAATGTATTTGTCGGCACTTCGACAGCTACTGGACCAGTTGGCAAAAGGTTCTAGAAAAAGACAGAGAACAAATATTTAAAGAATCTCATGTAAGGATTTAACTTATCGACTACATAACACACTGTTAGAACAAAAGATTGAATATTATAATTTTATTTTTGTTGTAGAAATATTACTGGTGGGATGACACGAATGAATGTGCTATAAGGAGGAATTTTTATAGGAGAGCTAGATCCAAATTTAACAGTCTATTGGATTATGCCAGAACCAATTTGGTACGACCAAGGATTATACTCGAACCCATATGGAAACAGTATATTCACTATTGGAATAGCAAAGAATATAAATTGTTGAGCGACAAAGGAAAGAAAGCCCGGGTATCATCCAAGGGTGGCTCTCTACATACTGCAGATGCAGTTAGTATAATTGTTGTGGAGGAAAAAATGGTATGTAACTTTTACAGTTTTAATTATTTTTTTATTTAATTTTTTAATTATTTAAAGATTAATAATTTTTACATATGCAGGAAAAACAAAAGGGTAGGAACATAACACACAATGAGCTATTCGAGGAGACCCATGTGAAGAAAAAAAAGAACCCAACTGATGAAGATGTCTGGATTAAGCCTCGTGCAAAAGCTGCCTATGTAAGAATCAAATTTTGAATTTATGAATCTTTTTCTCAAAGTTGATATTATTCAAGTACAAGTACTTTAATATTTTTTTACTATTAATTTTAAGTTTGCATTGAATATAGGACAAATATAGACAGATCGTTAATGAGTATCATAGTACTCAGCCTCCTGAAAGTCAGGGTGACCCAATACCTGAACATGTAGAGGAGGAGTTATAGTAAGAAACTGTGGGACCTGCAGTTAGAGGCTATTTCTACGGATACCACCGAAATTATTTTGGCGAGAATGTTAGGTCTTCATCCGTCCCTACATCCTATACCTCTTCAGTTGATAGAGAAACCGTTGAATCACTAAAAAATACAGTTTCTAAACTCACTAAAGATATTGTTGTACAGAGAGAGAGGGCGCAAATGAAGGAGGAGAAAACAACATCACAAATCCGGATATTGCAGGAGCAATTCAGTTCATTTATTCAGTCTGCAGGGATTCTTCCTCCATGTCCTGGTGATGCAGTTCGGGCTGCGAAAGGTCTAGGCCCACTGGATGATATCAGCACAGATAAGGAATCAGATCCTACATGTGTGGCTGAGGATAAGGAAAATAAAGACGATGACGATGATGATGAGTGGTAGTTTTTTTACTTTTGTATGTGTTGTAGGTTGGATTTGGAGAAGAGTTGTAGTTTTTGCACTTTGGTATGTTTTTGGACTTGTATTGTATGTTAGTTCTGTGGGAATACACTTGGTATACTGTTGTTGTTGTTGTTGTTGTATTGTATGTTGTTGTTTCATTTGTTTATCTAGTTGTTGGTATTGTATTTTATGTTGTTGTTTCATTTGTTTGGCTAGTTGTTTTTTATTTTTTCTTTAAATTACTAGAAAAACCGACCACATATGGTCGGTTTTTTGGAAAATTTTAAAAAACCGACAAGTGGTCAATTTTTACAAATTAATTAATTAATTTTAAAATAAAACCGACCACACGTGGTTGGTTTTATTAAAATTAATTATTTAATTTTAAAATAATGCCGACCACATGTGCTCGATTTTAATAAAATTAATACAAAATCAACCACGTGTGGTTGGTTTTATTAAAATTAATTAATTAATTTTAAATAAAACCAACCACTTATGGTTCGTTTATTTTGATTTTTTTTTATTTTTAAAATCTTTTATTTTCTATTTTAAAAAAAATAATAATGAATTTTAAAAATATATATATTTTTCAAAAAACCGACTATACGTGGTCGGTTTTTAAAATGCTACCACATTTTTACCGACCATGCCTTTTGGTCGATTTTGTGGTCGGAAGTTCAGGAAAACCGACCACATGTGGTCGGTTTTTGTGGTTGATTTTCCTATTTTTTTTAGTAGTGAAAGTCATCTAATACATGTTCATACGACCAAAAATTACCTCAAAATACAACAAAAGTAATATATAGCTACGAAAGTAATAGTTACAATATGAAATTTGTCACTAACTATTCATTTTCACTGACAAAAGTCACGTTCAATTTAAATTCATAAACAATGTATAAGTGGTCATCATTTCATTTACACGGGATCCCTTTCACCTAGTTACCCCTTTAATCCATCAAATAATACTCCAACTCTTCATAAAGGTCAAAAAAGTTTCAACTTGTCTTAATTAGAGTCCAAACAAATCAAATTACAGCTTTACCTTTTTTTAAAGCCCCCGAATAATCCTAATATGATGAAATACATCATCTAGGCAAGTAGACGAATCTGTAAAAATATACATTGCTATAGGACGGATAAATATAAAAGTCAAGTAAAAAAATCAACCCCGGGCCCCAGTGTTGAATCTAGAAAATTCTTTCAAACTGGTTTACTCAAGCCTTGGGAAATTAACTCATCAAAATTCAGCTAAATCGAATCAGTAATTGACCTCCAAATTAAAGAATTTCATTCTCTAATATTTAGGATAAAATATCCCCTCTCCAATCGTAATCACAAAGCATTACTAATTTAACAATAATTTAGTAGGAGATATACAAATTAAAGGGTAGAATCTTACCCTGCTAAAAAAAAAAGCAAAAGCCTCTTGATTTTTGCCTTAAATAGTTCTCTCAAGCTCCCTAAATCATATTTTGTAAAGTAAAATGAGTTTAGAGAGAAATCATTGATACACAGTGATTACATAAAAATAGAAATCCAGTACCATCTGCAATGATGTAGGCATGGCGAAACCATCACAGGTGTGAAGACCACTTATTATGAAAGCTCTTGTGGAAGTGGCGCTTATCCCGCAGAAGTAAGTTTATAGGCAAGAGGATATATAGCCTCGATTTTGCGAAACGGTCAACATCGATCCTAGTCCTTTTCATCTAAGTGAGTCTATATCATCGTTGTGTCTCTTCGATCCTTATTTTACAAGCATGACTTCACCAATTTGTCAAAAGCTACAAATGTGATTGCACCCAGTTAGCAAAAACAAACCAATTCAAAAAATTCAGTCTGAACCTTAAATTAACCCTCTAAATTTATTTAGCTAATGGAAATAAACCAAATTCAAAACCAATTTGAACTTGTTGGAAACATCAAATTACTAATCGGGATCATCTTGACTAGATGTTGACCAAAGATAAGTCTAAATTTTTTAACTTCAAATTTCCAACCAACAACTCAAATCACTCTCGAATGCCTCAGGACCTAAACCAACTGTCCTACTAACTTAAAAGTTACATTTTTGGGCATAACTAAGAATTTCATTTCAATCTTGTATACTTTGATCAAACTTTCCAACTTTCAACCCTTTGAAACTAAAAAGATCACCAAAAATCTATTCGATCACTACGATATTCATGACACTATCCCCAAGGTCAAATACTATACAGAAGCTATAGGAAAGTGTAAAATAGGAAAAATATGAAGAAAGCACAAAATGGAAAAGAGGATCATTACATTATACACCACTATTATACACATTCATCATCGAATATAAAGACAAAAAGTACCTACACTTTCAAAAAGTTTTGGATATATGATATGCGTGTCTAACTTGATCTCCAAGGTGGCATCCTCTTTTGGATGATGTCTCTACTTTAGTTTCATCAAAGCAAACTCTTTTAACTTCAACAGGTTCCAAATCAGTCTGTTCAAAATATCCACATGATCCTACTCAAAAGCCATATTATGATCTAACCATCAAAATACAGCTTCTTTAATGCAGCCATATGAAACTCAATATGCGCAACAGAAAGACCTACAGGTAATGCCAAATCATAGACCACCTTCCTAATAATCCAAAGATATCAAATAGACCAATAAATCTTGAGCTAAGTTTTCCGTTCTTTTTCAAATCTCATAACACCTTTCAAGGGAGACACTTATGTAATACCTTCTCCCAAACTATAAACTCTAAATTATGAACAGTTTAATCCATATTACTATTTTTCCTACTTTGAGCTGTAAGAAGTCTATCCTGAATTACTTTAGCATTATCCAAAGAGTCTCTTAACAAATCATTAACTCACGGTCGGACCACCCAATAGGATATGTATACCTTGGACCATATAAAGCCTCAAACGAAGCTATTTGAATGATGAAATAATAGCATTATTGTAAGAAAACTTTTCCAAAGGAAATAACTCATCCTAATGACCTCCTAAATCAATTATAAAATCTCACTGGATATTCTTTAATGAATGAATAGTCCACTCAGACTGACTATCTATCTTACGGTAAAATACTATGTTACAATCCATCTGAGTACCAAACTCATATTACAATGACCTTTAGAAGTTAGATGTAAAATGGGTACTTTGGTATGAGATAATAGAAATAGGTATGCCATGCAATTGCATGATGTCCTATATGTATGTATTAGGAAACGATTGTAAATTATAAGTAGTTTGAATTCACATAAATTGAGCAAATTTGACTAACTTGTCTATAGTGATCTATATAGCATTAAACTTCTTCAAAGTCTAAGGAAAATGTACTACTAAAACTCCATGATAATTGTAATGAACCTTCATGTCATTTTTAATATTTCCACTTATTTTCACTGTTAGAGCTTGTCAATAGCTTTCCCAACTCATTTATGACTTGGTGAAACTAACAGTTCCTTTACCGGGCAGTTCATATGGGTTTTAGAGCCAATTCTCTATTTTGAAGTATTCGCTAGTTCTAAATGGCCACTGGGAAAAACATTAGTTAAATGACCTCGAACGCAAGTTTTGACAATTTCAACAGCTTTAAAATATCAATTTTAAGCCAGGTGGAATCTTGGTTTGGGTCTCGAGTGACCTGACCCGACTAGAAACCTTGTCGTAATGGGCATCCTAAGTCCAACCAGGATTGGGGACCACCCTAATACTCAACCCAACTGTCCAGTGCATACCCTGAGTTGGATGAATTCTAATCATATAATAAGATAGTGTGTAACTATCCAAATCCAAACTCTGGGTTAGGTCTATAACTGTGACTGACCCAAATGAGTCTAACCATCCAAACCAACCATTATTCATAACCAAACCATAAACCAAAACCAAAATAATAACCAAACCAAATTCTATTATATAATATAAAAGGATGGAACAGTGAGAAATTTTGTCCAACGGTATTAACCCCAATACCAATACCAACACTAAGTCTGACACTAATACCGATCCCGCCCATGCCAACCTATAATTGAAACACCCTGGTTACTGAAAATAAACCTTCCCATCAACCTGTGACTCAACAAAAACAAAAACTAGTAAAGTAAAAACTAAAAATTCTAAAAATAAAACCTACCTTAACTTGGGTTGCCACCCAAACAGTGCCTAATTTAGTGTCACGGGATGACCCATACCAAATTTTTCCTCCACCTTGAGGATATAAATTTTACCCCCAATCTCACATCCATCTTTTTTCTTTCCTCATAAGGTGGTGATACAAAGATAAAGGAACCAAGTAACATATTGTGTAGGTTAAACCACTTGGTCTTAAAGTGAGGAATATTTTTGTGATGCTTATCTTATGCAAAATTAAGAATATAAGATTCTTGTTTCTCATCTCCACACTCTTCCACTATTTCAGATAACTCAACAAACATTTCAACATCTAAACATAATGTATAAAAGTTGTTTGAATGAGGCCCAACCAATCCCACTTAAAAATTTACACTATCCATAACATACTTACTTTTATTCACCATCACAATTTCAGTCTCAAGAGAAAGATGATAGCTGAATGGCTAAAATTCATGTGTTTGCTCTACAAATTGGCTAGTATCTTCCTTTGCTTTACTCAACCTCTGTGGATATGGTGGTGGTGGTATCTCTTTAACCTGTTCAGTAACTTTAGTTTTTGAGTACTCAGACTTTCTCGAATTATCAACAACTTTGTTTACAATGGATTGGGGAGTCAACACTTCATCTGTCTTATTAGTTATCTTTGGAGGCTCTTTATTGAGCTCTTTACCATTCCACAAAGTGATGGCCATTACTTGGTAAGGAGGTTCAGTTTTACTTGGCAAACTATCTTGAGACCTGGCATTTTGTGACTGTTGTTCTGCCCTAACTGATTCTCCAACTACTTCAGAATTATTTGCTAATTTTAAGTTCAATAGCCAATTGTTCTTGGGTGGCCTTGAACTTCTTTAACATTTTCTCAATGTTACTGGCCTATGTGTTTGCTATTGCTACTAAAACTGCTACTGTTGGTTATTCCATGATTAAATTGGTGGTTGAGTTTGCCACTTTTAATTGTAGACATTCCCATAATATGGCCTTTGAGCATTGCCCATAAATATCACTAACTCAGGATTGGCAACACACATAGCTGCAGAATGACCACTATTGGGTAATTCAAATCCATTTGCACAAGTGGGTTGAAGGATCATAATTATTCAAAGATAATTTCAAATCTAAAACCTTAATTTAGGGGAAAACCTTGACCCCCCCCCCCCTTCCAATTCCAATTCCCACACCCATGCACCCCATTAGTTTAAAATATGAGAACAAAGCATGAATAATTATATTAAAACCATGGGAAATCAATTCAAGATGTATTCATTCCAAGACCCTTAAACCCATATTCATAAACAATAATTAAATCATATGGGTACAATTATAAACACATGCCTTTGATAAAATAATAGTCAGGGAAGAGTAAAATGTCTGAAGTATTAAGAGTTATGGAGAGAATTTTTCCTTGGGAGCTCTAATTGATCAACTTCTTAGAAACCCCAAGTATCTTGGTTGAAATAATTTAGAGAGTTTGAAAAAGTGTTTTGATTTTGAATAGTATGTTAATAAAGTCACAAAAAGGGTTTTTTAAGTCATGGAGACTAAGTGGGGTAGGAAGGAAATTACAAGTTTTCCCTTAATTAAAAGACTGAACGCTGATGCTTTATCTCTACAAGTGACCTTACAACTCGTAGGGTCATTAAAACACCCTAGGTTTGGATTCTTAGAAAATTTCCTGGATTTCTAGATTCTGGACATTATATGACTTATGGGTACCAGTCGTATAATGGGGTACAATTGGTATGCTCTTGGTTGTATGCTAACCAGTGTTAGTTGGTGGGTTGGATTAGTTTGTGGAATAGATACGGCTTGGATGGGTACGATTTATATGGTGGGTGACGGTTCGTATGCTTTGGTTTTTCTTTCACTTAATCTGAGACTTAGTAACTTAACTTGTATCTGAGTATGAATGGCTCACCAAGAGACATAATTTAGCGTATGAGTCGTACCATTGACTCGTATTGTAGACAGTGTTCAAACTTTCTTTGGTTCTATTTTGCCTAGGATACAGTTTTAGGGTACTAATTATATGGTTAGGTAAGACTTGGTTTGGGTAAGTCATACGGTGGATAGTTTTGGGTCTAAGAAGGAGGCCTAGGGTATGAGTAGTGGGTACCACTTATATAGAAGGGTACAACTGGTATGGGGGAATCATACTATCTGACGGGAATTTTAAGCAATTTAAGTTGGGAGTAATCTAGACATTTCCCCACTTAACCTATTAAGGCCCCATGACTTATAACTCTTTTGGGATATCATTTACCCTATTATTCTAATCTTAAATACTTAGAAACTCTCTCTAATTCTGTCTAGGGCTTTTGGGTAAAAGAAGGCTAGGGTTTCATCTAGAGGATCAATTTGGGGCTTGTAAGGGTGATTTCTGTCCATCATCTTTGTGATCTAAGGCATGTACTCCTCCCCCATTGTTAGTTCCAACTAAAGTCATGTTTTGTAAAGTGTTTTCATGGCATGATTATTATATGGTTTTGGGGTTTTCTAATATATGTTGGGGTTTTAGTATTAAATGTTTGGTTATGGTTTTCCCATGTTCTAATTATGTATTTACATGCTTTAATGGTGGTTTGGACAATTGCTTGCATGGAAATGGTTAATTCATAATTGGATTTGGTTTTGGAAACACTATGCACCAAACATATTTGATAAAATACCTATGAGAATGCTTTTACTATATTATTGGACTTTAAATAGAACTATTGCATGGTATGGTTTAGTAATGGAACTTTAAATAGCGTAAATAGTTTAAATAGTTTCGAATGGTTAAATGGTAAGGTATGGTCGTCATGGTTATGGTTAATTAAATATCCTTGTGGGGTACAAGGGAATCCCCCAAGTAAACATGTTAATGAACAACTTATGGGGTACATGGGATTGCCTAAGAAAACTTAATAATGGAACACTTGTGGGGTACACGGGATTCCCCCAAGTTAACTTGATAATGAAATCTATGGGTACATAGGAATCCCTTTACATAAAAAGTTTGGCTAAGGACATTGCTTGCAAGCTATAGTCAGTATAACGATAGCACTATTTATAGCCTTGGTTAATAATAATGGAATAATAGTTTGGTTAGATGGTAATGGTTTTAATTGGAAAATAATGGCGGGTGTGATAGCTAATTGTGAAGGTGCGAGTCTAATGGACGGACACTTGAAACTTATGTTTGCTGACATGAAGGTTAGTCATAGCGACCATATATGATACTAGAAGGTACATGGGAATTCTCTAAGTACACTTTAAATCTGTATCATGGAGATCGAAGGGTACTCGGGAATCCCCTACTCTTATGGTATCTCCAGTTCATGTGGCTACATGTATCGAGGCTCATTTAGGGGGTTACACTGGATCCATATAGCCCGTGGGTGGTTCTAGGACAGTTAAGCTACACATACCTAGGTTAATGGTTTTAAAGGCATGTTAAACCTGGCTCAATTTCTCGATATGGATATATATATATGTATATATGCATGATTTGTATGCATATGGATGGTTTACTTAGTTTTACTAGATGGCATTATTTTATCCTTATCTTGAGTTCATGCTAGCGTTCACCCACTAACTCTTCTTCGGGCGGTTGTATCCCCATGCAATGTAGGAATCATCTATTCTACTCCTCCTTTTTAGTAATCGAATTCAGGATCAACTATTGGATTGAAGTGGTGAGCTTCCATATTTTGGTAGGCTCTATTTTATATCATGGATGTCTTTACATACTTTAGTTGTGTTAAGGATATTAGTCTTGGCTATGGTTGGGGGCATATCCCAATTAGATATTCTTTTTCTTTTGGTTAGAGGCTTTATGTGACTATTGAGGGTTAGAATTGGCAGTGTCAGTATTGGTGACAACCTTAGTATTGGCATTGGTATTGGGGATGATACTGCTGGATTGAATTTATGATTGTTCCATCCTTTTATGTTATGTTATGGACAGGAACTTGGTTATTATATCGGTTTGGTTTTGGTTGTTGGTTGGTATTAGATGGTTGGACTTATTTGAGTTGGTCATGGTTATAGACATGTATTAGAATCTTGAATGGGAATAAATATTATCTTATTATATGTTTAAAATTTATTCGACTCAAGGTTATATATTAGGAGGTTGGGTTGGGTAATGGGGGTGGTGTTTGGTACTGGATGAACTTGGGATGCCCATTACAACAAGGCCCTAGTTCAGGTCGTGTCAGGTTGGTATTAAAGCCTTAGATTCATGGTCAATTGGGAGTCCATAAATCTGTGTCGAGTAGAGTCTCTTTTAAGGGTGTGTAGTGCATCACACTTATAAGAAGGAGGCTATAAGGCATTTAGGAATACTTCACTTTCTTGGTATTCTATTTTCAAGTTTAGAGTCTAAGTCCTGGCATCTTCTCTAATCCTGGTTTGTTTTCTTTTCATATCATGCCTCTACGATTTGAGACGCAAGGTAACTTTTCTATCCCAACTGGGGATAATGTTATAGGGACTCCAGTCCCTGATATTTTTGGAGTTCCATCGGTTGCTACTCCTCCTCCTTAGGGTGAGGTAATAAAGATAAAACTTTGTCAATTAATTTATTTTATTGGTCAGTTGGTTGTTGCTAAGGTGAGCGAGGTGCATCTGGTGTTTCATCTACTGAGGCCACAATAGTTGTCCAGTTTATGCAGATGAATCCTCTTATTTTTATCGGTGTGAAGGTGGAGGAGGATCCTCAGGGTTTCTTGGATGAAATGGAGAAAATTTTCTGGGTGATGCAGGTCATGAATGTGGAAAGAGTAAATTTAGTTACTTATCATATTAAAGATGTGGCATACCAATGGTACGAGGAGTGGGATAGGGTAAGTGGTGATGTTGAGGATTCGACTTTGTTGGAGACTTTCTCTAATACTTTTTTTAATCTCTTCTTTCCTCAGTAGTTAAGAAATGTGAAGGTGGAGAAATTTATTAATCTGAGACAAGGGAAAATGTCGGTCAAGGAATATCCCTTCAAATTTAACCAGCTGCCTAGGTAAGCTCCGAAATTGGTGTTTGATATAAGGGCAAGGATGAGAAAGTTCACCTTTAGACTGTCTCAAGATTTGATCCTTGAAAGCAAGACTACATTGCTAATCAAGGATATGGACATTCAAGGTTGGTGGTTCATATATAATAAGTGAAGGAGAAAAAAAAGGCTTAGTTTGGGTAAAGGTAGAAGAATAATTTTAGGTTATCTGAACATGGTGGTGCTTAACAGCAAGGTGGTCGGGATGGCGGTTAGTGGCCAAAGAAAAAGTGGGGAAGTTCAGGTTCCATCTCTCCATCTAGTGTTTCTTACCCAACGTAGTCAGGTGATAGGCGCCAATAGGGTGGAAAATAATTTTTGGGCATAGGGTGCCCAATCTCTGGAAAGTGGGGCTCAGTCAGCCTTATTTTGCCCTCTATATCAGTTCTGTGATAGGTTGTATAGGGGTTTCTATGATGAGGAAAGGGACAGATATTTCAAATATGGGCAGCCAAGCCACATTCTTAGAAACTATTCAGTTGGTAAGGGTGCTTCGGGAGCGAGTAAGGCTCTAATTTCTTCATCTTCAGCTCCTACACCAAAGGGTATTATTTCTCCATCAGTTTCTACTTTTGGTATCGGTGTTAGTCGGAATAGGTTATATGCTCATGCTACTCGATATGAATCTGAGGCATCACCTGATGTCGTTACTGGTACGTTACAACTCTTTTGTCATGACATGTGTTGTTTACTTGATTTGGGATCCACTCTCTCTTATGTGATCCCATTTATGGTTGCGTATTTTGGTTTTGATCTCGAGGTTATTTCAAATCTTTTTTCTATTTCTACCCCGATAGGTGACTCTTTGATTGCTAAAAGGGTGTATAGGGGGTGTGGTATCTGTGGCAGTAGGTAGACTTTGGTAGATTTGTTTAAACTTGATATGGAGGATTTTGATGTTATTTTGGGGATGGATTGGTTACACTTTTGTTACCTGTCCTTAGACTGTCTGACCCGTAAGGTTATCTTTAGGTTCCATGGTGAACCGGTTATTGAGTGGAAGGGTGGTTCCCTAGCTCCTAAGAGGATGTTTATTTCATATCTTAGAGCTCGGTGATTTATCTCCAAAGGGTGTCTCTATCATCTAATCTGAGTTAAAGATACAAACTCGGAAGGTCCTTCTTTACATTCGGTTCTGGTGGTAAATGAGTTTCCTGAGATCTTTTCGAATGATCTTCCTGGTGTTCCTCCGGATAGAGAGATTGAGTTTGGTATTGATTTGGTTCTGTAAATTCATCCAACATCTATTTCTCCTTATGGAATGGCTCCGACTGAGCTGAGAAAACTCAAGGAGCAACATAAAGATCTTTTAGATAAGGGTTTCATCCATACTAGTGTGTCCCTGTGGGGTGCACTAGTGTTATTCATATGAATAATGGTGGTTTTCTTCAGATGTGTATTGACTATCAGTAGTTGAATAAGGTAATGGTTAAGAAAAAGTATCCTCTCCCAAGGATAGATGACTTGTTTGATCAATTGCAAGGTGCCAAATTCTTTTCTAAAATATATCTTCAGTCTAGGTATCATCAGCTTAGGATTATGGAGGCAAATATCCCTAAGATAGCTTTTCATACTCGGTATGGGCACGCTGAGTTCCTGGGTATGTCATTCGGTTTGACTAATGCCCCAGCTACATTAATAGATTTGATGAGCAGGGTTTTCAGGTAGTTTCTAGATCTTTTTATCATTGTGTTCATTGATGACATTCTGGTTTATTCTAAGAGTGAGGTGGACCATTCCAATCACCTCTGTGTGCTGTTACAGACCATGAAAGAGCAGCAGTTATATGTCAAATTCTCTAAGTGTAAGTTTTGATTGAACGTTGTAAATTTTCTTGGTCATATTATTTCTAGTGAGGGAATCATGGTGGATCCACAAAAGGTGGTGGTGGTTAAAAGATGGCCTAGACCCATGGCTCCAACTGAAATTTAGAGCTTTTTGGGTTTGGCTAGGTATTATAGGCGGTTCGTGGAAAGTTTCTCAACGATAGCTTCCCTACTGACTAAGTTGACTCAGAAGAAGGTAAAGTGTTCTTGGTCGGAGCTTGTAAGGGGAGTTTTGAGCAGCTGAAGGATTGGCTAATATCGGCTCTAGTTTTGACATTGCGTGTAGGTAATGAGAGGGTTTTGGTTTATTGTGACGCATCCCGGGTAGGACTTGGTTGTGTTTTGATGCAACATCAGAAGGTGATTACCTACGCCTCAAGTCAGTTGAAAGCGCATGAGAGAAATTATCCTACTCATGATTTGGAGCTTTTAGCGGTGGTTTTTGCTTTGAAAATCTGGCAGCATTATTTGTATGGAGTGCACATGGAAATCTTTTCTGATCATAAGAGTCTATAGTATGTGTTCACTCATAAGGAGCTAAATCTCAGGCAGAAAAAATGGCTAGAGCTTCTCAAGGATTATGACATGTTAATACCTTCCAGGTAAAGCTAACGTGGTTACTGATGCTCTTAGCAAGTTGTCCATGGGGAGTTCAGCTCCTGTGGATAAGGAGAAGCAGGAATTGGTGAAGGACATTCACCGTTTGGCTAATCTCGGAGTCGTCTCTTAGACTCAAATATTGGTAGTGTGATGGTACAAGAAGTGATTCGGTCATCTCTTAGTGTAAAGATCAAGGAAATACCAACACCAGATCCCATCTGGAGGAAAATCAAGAGTGATATTGGTTGGTAAAGGGTGGTGGTGTTTAAGATCAGTGGTGATAGTACCTTGAGGTACCAAGAGAGGATATGTGTATCTAACGTTGATGGTTTGCAACAAAGGATTTTGGCTAAGACGCATAAATCATGCTATGTTGTTCATCCTGATTCAACAAAATGTATCATGATCTCAAGGAGATATATTAGTGGAGTTTATAAAAAAGATACGGCTGATTTTGTTGCCAAGTGTATGGTGTGCTACTAAGTTAAAGTTGAGCACATAAGGCCTGTGGTTTATACCAGGAAATGTAATTGCCAGAATGGAAATGAGAGGTAATCAATATGGATTTTGTTACCAGTCTTCCTTAGTCTCGGAACCAATTTGAATCAGTTTAGGTTATCATGGATAAGATGACAAAGTATACTCACTTCTTGCTAGTGTGGATTAACTTTTCAGTTGAGGACTATACACAGTTGTATCTTCATGACATTGTAAAGCTTCATGGGGTACCTATTTTGATTATCTCTTATCATGGTACGCAATTTTCATCTCACTTTTGGAGGTCTTTTCAAAAAGGGTTGGGGACCAAAGTTATGGGGGTCTTTTCAAAAAGGGTTTTAGAAAACCTTTTTTGCTTTCCAATACCATGGACACACACAACTCCTCTAACAACAGCTCAGTTACCTCCTCAACTTCCGTATTAACACAAAGTCATCTCCGAACCCAATCAACCCAACTGAACAAGAATTAAGGTTTCACATAAATCCTACTAGTACTTATCCCATCTAACAGCAATACACAAGCATAACTAACACATTTTCATAAGTATGATTAGCGTACATATAATAACCAACCAACATTAATAAGAATTGACCATTCCACAGTAATACAGGGATACAAAATTTATCCATATAACCCCAGTCTTTCTTATTTTATTCACCAATCACCTCACCTGCAAGCCTCAGCATAGAATCTCCCATCCATCTACGTTATGTATACATTTTCTAATCGAGGTTTACTACTCAAATTAAACCTAGCATACCTGGACACCAAGCAATTTCCACGGAGGCATGAATTTGCAATCTTTTCTTCAATCTAGCAATCTTCGGTGTGAATACCATAAGAAATCATTGATTTTTACCTCTTCTTAGTGTACTCCCTCTTCTCCATCATTCTATATCCTTGAAGAAACTCTAGTAAATTTTTAGAATAAAACCTCGCTCTAGTTTACAACTTACATGGAAAGGTGTTTTACATTTTTAGATGGACTATTTTTTTGTACCCTACTATTGCAGCCGATAGGCCGCTATCGTGGTGCTGCTATAACGGAAAAATTTCCATTGTAGCTAGATGATATCAGCCCACTTCCAAAAAATTTCCTAACCCAAATTCTTGTAATCTTAGCCTTTACAAAACCATTTTAAGATTTTAAGGAAAGTCTCATACCACGTGCCTTTTGGATGAGGTAATTCTTAGTAATGATTGACTGTGTCATTACTTTAAGTAAAATTCACCCATCTCTTATCCCTGAACAATCCTATTAAGATAGGGACAGGATAAATGCATACCCCAAATTACTAGTACGCACTCATTGATTTAAAAGTTTTTTATGTTTAAAAATTGCTCACCAAACTTATCATTGGATTCGTATGAATTATACTTCACCTATTTTAATACAAACACCCTTCATAATCCATCGCAACTAGAGATTACACGATAATACCATTAACGAGTGCTTTACAAACATCCAATACAAGTAGGGCTTCATCAACATGTAAATTAATAAATAACTTAAGAACGGAAGAATGAAAAATTTTTGTTCCCAAAAATTAACTGGGCCCCACTACTTGTAGCTATAGTAGGATGAATAGATTTAAAAGTTGATAAATGGTTTTTATGTGTATTTTAAAATTATTTCAAATACAAAACTCCCCACCCCCATTGATCAACTCTCCCTCAATGTTGGAACAAGGTAAATTGGTTTTTAACTCCATGTCTCACTCTACTACATGTATTATCATAGTTTAGTACTTGAAATCATAGAAATAAAGTGAAGTTAGGTTGATTTTTGAAATTGAAGAATCTGCTCAATTGTGAAACAAATCTTTGAAGCATTATTTCTTATTCTATGTTTACAATGCTCCTATGGTGTTCTAGGCATAAAATTTATGGAGTTCATGATCAAATTGGGGATTGAACAAGGGTAGAATATGAAGGGCTATCTTGACTTGGGGTATAAACACTTGAATTTTCATATATATTAGTCTCATGGTACTCTGCCAATCCTGATCAGTGTTATAAAGTAAAAAATGAATAATTTTTGTGAAAAGATGCCATTGGAGCATCGATTCTTATTGGGAAAGATGAAGGCCATTATAGTAGCCTCATTTCGCTATATAGGTCTGATAAAGCACAACTACACTCTAGAATAAAATGTGCGTGGTTTTTAGGAATATATTTATCCAACTTAGAGTCGTTGTTGATCCCATGAGGAATAATAGCACTAGTGATTGACAGAATACAGAATAAAAGCAACTTACTATAATCCAAACAAAGGGTACAAATGTTTTAGGGTTTCTTAGTTAAAAACACAATAAGGAAAAAAATAATTATAATATGAAAAATTTGATCAATTGGTTTCACACATCAGTTAAAATATGGTACATCATAACAAAGAATCAATTCTATCAATAATCCATAATAATTAACTAATTACACAATAACTAATCATGGGTTAGCAAATTAGCTTTGGAAGCTCAATCATCCACCATGTATTTCGACCAATTGACGAATAATTCTAGCTAAATTCTATCAAATACTAGCCAAGTGTCAATACAAATAGGTACAATCTGTGGCTACAACTAGAATTTACCACATCTAGAATTGAATCCATCAGATGGGTCATACATCCTAAATCGCATTAAATTAACCATTTTCAACCTCAATTAGATCTTTAAAGCATTAAGTATATGGGCAGTTTCAACTTTAATCTCCTCTTTCATGATCAACTAAAGTAGGAATCAATAAAGCATGAGATTAGTTTAAAGCAAAATTCATTTAGAAACCAAGTTTATTCAATCAATACAAAAGTATAAGATAAAATCAAAACCCAAATTCAAAACTTAAACATTTTATTATCTCTAACTGCAACGTACAAGTATATAATTAAATACACCTAAACATTCAAGAAAGTCAAGAAAACAAAGAAAGGATTGAGAATTTGGCACTAAAAAGCTTCCAATTTTCTAATCCAAGGGTAGTGGGTCAAGAACCCTAGCCTCCCAAGTTGAGAAATATGCCAAAGATGTGTTCCAAGGAATATTGGATTGATTTTTATGAATTTCTGAATTGAACATGTGAAATTCTAAACTTTCCCATAAACACTGCCTCAATGACCACTTAATTGGGCTAAGAGCGCTTAAGAGGCTCTGTTGACTTTGACCTGACCGCTTAAGCACTCAAAATGGACGCTTAAGTGGCTAGTGATTGTATTTAACTGATCACTTAAGAGATCTTCTTCTCGCTCAAGCAATGTTGGATAGATCCTTGACTTCTGCTTAAACTCTCCTTAGGCATCTTAAGCAGTACCTGAGGGTAATTTCCATACTCTTCTTCTAGATCTTGCTTTTATACACTATTCAAAGGATAATTAACCATATATAATAGATTAACGACATAAAATTATAAGAAGAGAGATACAAATAAGAGGAAAAATTTCCACTTATCACAGTCCTGTTATACCAAAATAATTTCTATTATAGCAGTCTCGTGGTAGCGGGATATCATCCACTTAAGAGAGGCAGGTAGTAGCCTCTCTTACATTTTTTAACTTGATTTTTCTAAAATTTTCAATATACTGAGAACCTATATGGGTCCTAACTTGTTTTCGCATGATTTTTTAAGGATTATTAACTTCATCACCGAAAATCAAGACAATACTCCCTATCCCATCCAAAGATTTCCTAACTAGAACTATCAAGAGTGATACCAGGAAAACTAGAGAATGGGTTTTCTCTATGAAAGGAGATTCATCATGAATAATATGGTACATAAGGCACCGAGTTCCTCACCTAGATCCATAAGTTGGGTGGATGCCCTTGGTGGAGCCTACTAGGGATAGATCTCAAGAAGAGTCTGAGAGTTCTGTGTCATACTCCCAACTATGTGCTAGGATAAACCCCACCCTACTATTTATATTAGGAAGTGCATGTCCCCATGGACGTGGCCATTGTTGACTAATTTTTAGGGGTGACAAATGTCCCTAACATCTAATATGAGGCCAAGGATTAGGAGGTGGACATGTAGTGGCTTAGGAACACCTTGATTGCAGCGGGGGATTGGGCGAGAAACTAAGGGACCGGTTCCAAGAAAATTAGGAGTGCGCAGTTTAGTGTAGATTTTAGGATGATTTATTCCTTTGGTAATACCTCTGGAGTGACACTTCCTCAAGCCCTATGATGGCTTGTGATATACGGGGCATTCGGCTGCATATGGGGGCATAAATAGTATTGTTGTGGATAGAATTTTATCAGGGCAACAAGAAGCCTCCCTACCTTCCTAGTTGATTATTGAGCTCGATGCCTAAAGAGGATGTTGACAAGGATAGGGAGGGTACATTTTCTTCAATCCTCTTAAGGTAAAAGGAGCATAGTATTGTAGAAAAAAGAAAAGAAAGATAGAGATATCGAAGAAGGGTATCAAAGTAGTAGGGGAGAAGGAGGATGCCCCTTACACAAAGTCACTGATATTCTAAGAGCATCTGGACATAGACATGGCCACTGTGAGGAGATTTTTAGAGTGGTCCCACTTGCCTCCCAAAGTTCAACCCCTTCTATCTCTATAACCCACTTGGCACCACTCAAGACTATGTAAAGCTCCGGAGGGAGGTGGATGAGAAAAAAAATAAGAGATGCTCTTATGATCATATGTTTGCCCATATGTAGAAGACTATTAGGGTTATGTTGAAATGCGTCATTCCCGATTAGCAGCTCCTCAAGTAGAAAAAGAACGATATGGAGGAGCTATCCTTCCAAAATAGCATAGTAAAATAATCTATGCCATGAGACTCAGTAAAGATAGGGAATCCATCTAGCTACCCAGGCATTCACATTAGCCTACCTCCTCTCCCGTTGTATTTTTGTTACTTTTTTAAATCTTTGGGTTTCCCCTTTTGGGGTATGTAATAACTAATTTTTAATGTTTTGCATATTTGGATGCTTATTTGTATATTCCTAGCAATGAATTCACCGTTATTATCTTATACCTTGCATGTTAAACTAGTTACTTAATAACTAATAGCATACAAATATGTTCAAACAGGTAAAAAAATATAAAAAATAAGGCAAAACATGTCAAGGATTCTGCCTAATCCTACCCTACTATAGAGGCATACATATCGCTAACACAACACAGCTATAACGAGAAAATTCATGCTATAATGAAGTCACAGTGGGGGGTAGTGCCCTTTATAGAGGCTCACTGGCAATGCCTAAGAAAAATAAGTCCCTGCAATTCATAAGAAAAATAAGTCCCTGCAATTCATTTACCCGTTATCCTTAGCTATACTCTAAATATAATCCATACAACAACAAAACCATAATCTTAAAATCAAAACCTAGATATTTAAAAAGGTTATCAATTATTGAAGCATTGATTGCTAAAACACCCTGGATTTTTGGTCTTGGAAAAATCCCTGAGCCTTAAGCTCATTGTCTAACCTACGGCTCACCATACAAGTGATAAGGCATCTTGATGGGTAATAGGACCAAATCATAGGGTGCCCAGTGAAGAATGCCTAAATTTCTACCTTGGTTACGATTGGGCGTTACGACTCTATACGATCCATATAGTCTAAATTATAGGCTAACCAGTATTGTGTCCCAAGTGTTTTGTCTTGATTATGAGTAGGTGTTGAGAGTCGTATAGACTCATTACGAGTCATAATGTGCCTTTCATAAGGTAACCAGTGTAAGGCTTTGATGTATCTGCTTTGGCTATGACTCGTGTGATGAGTCGTAGTGAGTCCTTATGAGTCGTATAGTGATCTGTAGTCACTGGCAATTTTTTTTAACTCTTAATGAAGGGCACTTTGGACATTTATCTCTTTACCCATTTAAGACCCACAACGATAAAATACCTTTAGGGCATTATTTTCATTCTTTATCAAATCGAAACACTCTCTTAAATTCTCTCAAGAAAAACTACTAGGGTCTTAAAGCAATTGGCATCTAAGGGCTCCAAGGTTGATTTCTCTCCATAATTCTCTGTACTTTCAGGCATGCTACTCCTTTCCAAATATTGTTTTATTAAATAATGTATTTTAAAGTGTTATTCATGTGGTTTTGATGTTGGTTTTGGAACATAGGTCGAGGGTTTTAAATATTTGTTTTCTGAATAATGGTTCTAATGGTTTATATATGATTGTTCATGCTTTATTTATGGTTTTGAACTTGTGGGGTGCATGGGCATGGTGAATAAACTAGGGAATTGTGATTTCCCCCAATGTTGTGAATATTGACAATTGAATTGGTAATAACCCCAATCTAATCTTGTGAAAATGGTTTTGAGTATGAGTATAATTACATTGAACTACTTTTGGAACAATTGCATGATATAAAGAGGTTATTGAAACATAATGGTTTGATTTAATGAACAAAGAGGGTTGTTGTCTTCCTCTTTTTGCATTAATAAACAAAGGGAGTTGCTTTTCCCAAGTGAATGGAATTGTATTGGCATGATGATATTACCTCACAAGTGTAGTTGGTATGACAATACCAATAGTGTATGCCTTAAGGAATATTGTGGTTCAACTAATGGGGATGTGTGAAAAATATTTTAACTGGCTTAAAGAGGGTTGTATAGCTTGGCCATGAAAGTGTAGGTCCCGAGGGAATAATACAAAAAATTGCATTTGCTGGTGTAGGTGGTCAAAATAATTAGGTTATTTGAATTGGTCTCATTAAATAATTGGGTAGTTTGAGTCCTCCGTGTTAAATTACAGGGTGCTTAAGTCACCCTTGATGTATAATTGGGTGGTTCGAGTCGCCCATGGTACATATGTACATATGATTATTCTCTAGTTTGTGCTACGACACACACTAGGGCCATTTTAGCTCTGGGAAAGCTAGACCCATATTGCTCGTGGGTGTTTTCTTATGACAGTTGAGCTACGCAGTCTAAGCTAATATTATAAGGTTCATGCTAAGCCTTGTTCCCTATCCCAGCATTTTATATAAGTATATACATTTGCATTCATGTATGTGAACATGTATATTATATTGAACTAGATTTTGATGCAGCATGGCAGGATGGTGGCTAATGCCTCTAGACAGCTTAAGGTGCATGAGAAGAATTATCCCACTCATGACTTGGAGTTTTTGGCCATGGTTTTTGCTTTGAAGATTTGGCTCCATTACTTGTATGGAGTTTATGTTGATATTTATTCTTATCATAAGAGCCTGCAGTACGTGTTCACTCAGAAGGAGTAAAATCTCAGGCAAAGGATATGGCTTGAGTTGCTCAAAGACTATGATATGATTCTTCACTATCATCCAGGTAAAGATAATGTGGTTCCTGATGCTCTTATATGGTTATCCATGGGGATTTTATCTCATGTAGGGGAAGAGAAAAAAGGTTTAGTGAAGAACATTCCCTGGTTGGCTAATCTCAGGGTTCATCTTTTGGACACCGACGATCAAAGTGTGATTGTTCAAGAGGTAGTGAAATCATCTCTTGGTGTTGAGGTAAAGAATAAACAGGTGTTGGATCAACATAAAATCTTGGCTTTTGAGATGGTAGTGATGGTATCCTTAGGTACCAAGGAAAATTATGCATTCCCGATGTTAGTGGGTTATGGGAAAGGATTTTGGACGAGTCTCATGAGTCAAAGTATACTAGTCATCCTAGCTCGACGAAGATGTATCATGACTTGAAAGAGATCTAGGGGAATAACATGAAGAAAGATATGGCCAATTTTATGGCTAAGTGCATGGTGTGACGGCAAGTGAAGGTGGAGCACATGAGTCCTGGTGGGTTATTTCAAGAAATTGAGTTGCTTGCATAGAAGTGGGAGGTAATTAATATGGATTTTGTTACCGGTCTTCCACAGTCTCATAGATAGTTTGATTTGATTTAGGTCATCATGGATAGGATGACTAAGTCTGCTCACTTTTTTCCTGTGAGGACTAATTATTCTATGGAGGATTGTGCTAAGCTTTTCATTTAGGAGATCATCAAATTTTATGGTACTCTGTTATTTATCATTTTAAATTGAGGTACAGAGTTCTCATCGCACTTTTGGGTTTTTTGAAGAGAGATTAGGGACTAAGGTGAACCTTAGCACCGCTTTTCACCCTCAAGAAAATGGACAAACAAAGAGGACATTGGAGGATATGCTAAGGTCTTTTGTGATCGGTATTTGAGTTGATCGTTTTCCTCTCATAAAGTTCACATATAATAATAAATATCACTCTAGTATTGGGATGGATCATTTTGAGGCCCTATATGGTAAAAGGTGTAGGTATTTTATTGGTGGTTTGAGATTGGTGAGAATAGCTTGTATTTTCCTAACTTGGCTCACTAATCCATAGAAAAGGTGAAGGGGATTAATAGGCTTAAGTCCACCCAAAGTCTCCAAAAGTCCTATGCAGACGTGAGGCAAATGGAGTTGGAATTTGAAGTTGGCAGTTGGGTGTTCTTGAAGATGTTGTTTAGAAAGAAGGGAAAACTCGGTCCCATTATGTGGGTCCATATTTGATTTTGAAGAGAGTGGGTAATATGGCTTATGAATTGGATTTGCCTCCTAGTTTGGGTTCCTTTTCATCCAGTGTTCCATGTTTCAATATTAAAGAAGTATGTGGGTGATCCTTCCTTGGTTATTCCTTTGGATAGCGTGGGTATTTCAGATTCATTGTCTTACAAGGAAATCCCAATTGAGATATTGTATCAATAAGTTTGTTCATTTGTTGACTAAGGAAGTGGCTTCGATAAAGGTTCTATACAGAAACCAAAAGTTTGAAGAATCTACTTAGGAAGCTGAAGAATACATGAAGTCCAAAAATCCATTCTTATTTCCCGCTTCGGATAATCACGGTTAAGGTATGTGTATTCCTTAACATCTTTGTTTTCTATCTTTGTTAAAGGAAATCGTAGATGTCTTCTGTGTTAAATCATGCTAATGGATGTCCTGACTAATCATTCGAGGATGAGTAATCCTAAAGGAGGATAATGAAACACCTTAAACTTTTGGTCCTTGAAAAATCCCTGAGCCTTAAGCTCATTGTCCAACCTACGACTCACCATACGATTCGTAAGGTGTTTTGACGAGTCATATGACCCCAATCATAGGGTGCCCAGTGAATATTTCCTAAGTTACTGCCTTGGTTAAGACTAGGTGGTCATGAGTCGTAAAGACTCTACACGAGTCGTATAGTCTAAATCGTAGGCTAATCAGTGTTGTGTCTCAAGTGTTTTGTCCCGATTATGACTAGGTGGTGCAATTCATATAGACTCATTATGAGTCATAATGTGCCTTCCGTAAGGTAACCAGTGTAGGGCCTTGATGTTCCTACATTGACTACGACTCATGGTGATGAGTCGTAGTGAGTCCTTACGAGTCGTATAGTGACCCATAGTCACTGGCGATAATTTTTCAACTCTTAATGAAGGGAATCTTAGACATTTTCCTCTTTACCCACTTAATACACATAACCATAAAACATCTTTTGGGCATTATTTTCATCCTTTATCAAATCAAAACACTCTCTCAAATTCTCTCAAGAAAAACACTAGGGTTTTTAAGCAATTGACTTCTAAGGGCTCCAAAATTGATTTCTCTCCACAATTCTCTATACTTTTAGGCATGTCACTCTTTCCCAAATATTGTTTTGGTTAAGTATATGTTTAAAGTGTTATTATTGTAGTTTTGATGTTGGTTTTGGAACATGGGTCGAGGGTTTTGAATGTTTGTTTTCTGAATAATGCTTCTCATAGTTTACATATGATTGTTCATGCTTTGTTTTCTGAATAATGTTTTTCATAGTTTACATATGATTTTTCATGCTTTATTTATGGTTTTGAACTTGTGGGGTGCATGGCCATGGTGAATAAACTAGGGGATTGTGATTTCCCTAATAGTGGAAATATTGTCAATTGAATTGGTAATAACCTCACCCCAATGTTGTGATATTGGTTTTGAGTATGAGTGTAATTACATTGAACTACTTTTGGAACAATTGCATGATATAAAGAGGTTATTGAAATATGATGGTTTGATTTAATGAACAAAGGGAGTCGGTGTCTCCCCCCTCCCTGCATTGATAAACAAAGGGAGTTGTTTTCACCAAGTGAATGGAGTTGTATTTTCACCAACAGTGTATGCCATAAGGAATATTATGGTTGTATTTTCACCAACAGTGTATGCCATAAGGAATATTATGGTTTAATTAATGGGAATGTGTGAAAAATATTTTGACTAGGCTTAAAGAGGGTTGTGTAGTTGGGTCGTGAAAGTGGAGGTCCCGAGGGACCAATACTAGAAACCGTATTTGACGACATGGGTAGTCGAAATGACCAAGTGGTTCAAGTCCCCCTTATTAAATAATTTGGTGGTTTGAGTCCCCCGTGTTAAATGACTAGGTTCTTAAGTCACCCTTGATATGTGACTGGGAGGTTCGAGTCCCCTATGGTACATATGCAACAACAAAAAAACTAGTATATTCCCACCTAGTGGAGTCTGGGAAGGGTAGAATGTACGCAGTCCATACCACTACCTCTAAAAAAGTAGAGAGTCTATTTCCGATAGACCCCCAGCTCAAGACATAGAACAATATACAAAAATATTCAAATCATGAAACATGATACAACTAACATAGATACAACATCCACAAAAATAATGTACATTACCAAACAAAAGACACCAAAACCCTCCTAACTACGAACTACGATTCATCCCACCACCTTATCCTCTATCCTAGTATTTTTCCTCCAAATCTTTCTATCCAGGGTTATGTCCTCAGTGAGATGTAACTGCTCCATGTCACGTCTAATCACTTCTATCCAATATTTCTTTGGTCTACCCCTACCCTGCTTGAAACCATCTAATGCTAGTCTCTCATACCTACGAATTAGGGCATTCGTACCCCTCCTTATCACATGACCAAACCATCTCAACCTCAGTTCCCGTATTTTTTCCTCCACCGATACTACTCCCACATTCTCCCGAATAATCGCATTCCTAACCCTATCAGCCCTTGTATGACCACACATCCAACGCAACATCCTCATTTCCGCTACCTTCAACTTTTGAATATGGGAAGTCTTAACTGGCCAAAACTCCGCTCCATACAACATAGCCGACCGGATTGCAACTCTATAGAATTTTCCTTTAATCTTGGGAGGCACCTTCTTATTGCATAAAATCCCCGAAGTGAGCCTCCATTTCATCCAACCTGCCCCAATACGGTATGAGACATCCTCATCAATCTCTCCATTTCCCTAGATCATAGACCCAAGATACTTAAAACTATTCCTTTTGTAAACTGCCTGAGAGTCAAACTTCACCACCACCTCCTTCTCTTGCCTCAAGTCACCATGGTACATATGCACATATGATTATTCTCTGGTTCATGCCGTCATATGTACTGGAGCCCTTTCATCTAGGGGAAAGCTGGACCCATATATTTCATGGGTGCATAGTTATGATGATTGAGCTACACAGTCTAGGCTAATGTTTTAAGGTTCATTCTAAGCCTTGTTCCCTATCTCAGCATTTTATATAAGTATATACATTTACATGCATGTATGTGAACGTGTACATTGAGTTGAATTGGAAATTAATACGCACACTTAAATTACTTAAGTTTATAACTCCAATTCAATCATAAGCTGCCCCGCCAACAATAGCATCCAAGGCCAATTAGTACATAAAAACAAGTAAGCACACATTTAATTTAGGATGACCTTTTTTCTTATCAATACCAGGGATACATACAACTCCTCTAACTATATCACAATTAACTCCTCAACTTCCATCTTAACACTAAGTCATCTCTCAGCAACCAATCAGCCCAACTAAGCAAGAATTAAGGTTTCACACTAACCCTTCTAGTACGTATCTCATCTAACAACAATACACAAGCATAACCAACCTGTTTTCATTAGTATTTGATTAGCGTGTATATAATGGTAGATCTATATTAATAAAAATTTAGTAAAATAATTTAAGGATACTAACTCTATACACTTAACCCTAGTTTTACTTATTTTATCCATTCGATTACCTCAGTCGCAGGCCTAAGCATTGAATTCTTGTCTTTCTATGTTATGCATTCATTTTCTAATCAAAGTCTACTACCCAAATAAAACCTAGCCTACCTGGACACCAAGAAGCTATTATAGAGGCATGAACTTGCAATCCTTGCTCCATTATAGAAATCTCCGACATGAATATTACAAGAAATCATCGAGTTTTACCTCTTCTAAGAGTACTCCCTCTTCTCTATCATTCCAAATCCATGAGGCAACCCTATGGGATTTTTATAATAAAGCTTTATTATACTTTAAAATTGAAAGGAAAAAGGGGTTTACAAATTCAGATAGACTATATTTTGGTATCCCGCTTTAGCGATCGATAGGTCGGCTGCTACTGCAGCACTGTTATACAGTAAAATTCTATCAATAGCGAGATAACATCAACCCACTCCCAAAATTTCTCCTAGTCCAAAATTTTCAAATATTAGCCGTTACAAAACCTTTTTAATATTTTAAGGAAATTCTCGTACCCTATGCTCTTTGTATGCGGTGACCTTTAGTAATGATGGGACGGATTATTACATCACACTATCAGGAATTGGAACATACAAAATAGAAGAAGTAATTGGGAAACGAATACTACCTTCCTTCTCAACTTAATCCTTCCTCATAAGAGACTCTCATCTTCCAATAAGAGATTTCCATTATGGGGAGGAATGTCTTGACACCATAGTGTGTTATCATAAAGAGTATAGTCTTGAAGAACTACACTACTATCAAGGTTCATACAACTAAGCACATCACTAGGATTGATCTCATCATGTTCAAATAAGACATTGTACTTAAAGAGAGAATAATCACTCAATGATGGAGACTTACAATATATAAGTTCACTTGTAAAAAGACAAATTTCATTTTTGAAGTTGTTTCAAACATATGATCTCTATGAGCAAAACAAGTAATAAGATCTTCAACCAAAGACATGCTCATAGAGTCATTCCTATTCAAATAATCAACTCTAATAACATTAACACTAACTTGAGCTACATTAATCACATATCAAGATTCCTAAATTGGTGAACCACTATCACAACATGTTTATCAACACAAATATCACTTGCTAATTACCTATCATTCAAAGCACATGTTCAACAGTAGGCGGACACAAGTTGATATTACTAGAAGAATTAATTCAGTCATCAATAGAATCAACTAGTATATCTACAATCTCAATATGCACATTATTAAAACATCATAAAGAATCATTAGGCTTACACAAATTCAAGTCATCGCTTACACTTTGCTCATTAGACTCTAATGTGTTAAAGTTTAGTTAATTTTCCTTAAGGCTCATAAGAAGATTCTTCTTTAGCTTGGGGGGTAATTCTCTCAAAATTTTGGGAACACTCTATAATTGCACTCAGCACATCTTCAAGGTAATCTCCTTTTTGGGTGTCTGTGCTCCTCCACTGGACAACATTTTACTTACACACATGTCTTTACTAAGAGAAGAACATACAAAAAGTGTTTAGTTTTGTGGAAATCCCATTACTTCACTCCTCAAATCCTCTCATTTTTCCACTCTTAGGTTTCCACTTTGCACTCCCTTACTCCCCCAGTTTTTTGTCTCTTATTTTCAACATACTTAGAGTAAGTGACTAAATTTCCTTGATCATTACGGATGGTATGGGAATAGATGATTTCTCCATTTGTCAATAACATTCTTGGGCCATTTTTGTTTATTTGGAATTATATGCCCTTGAAACCAATTGGCCCCACATAAGTGCAAAAGTCCATAGAAAGTACATCACACTAAACCCCATCGTAGTATCCCTTACAAGTGAAAGAGACCTTTACACTCTTAGTAATCTTAACTCCATCCATGGTATATGGATGTCTATTTGACACTCGAGGTAGCCTCAAGTATTCAATTGGAGAAAGAGTAATGTAGTTTGCATAACAATCATCAAAGATAAGATTTAATTGCAGAGTTTTACAAATATCCATTTTTATTTTGAGGACTTGTATCCTCGGATCAACTTTATAATGATTTTGTACCTTTTTGGCATATAATTGATTCTCATAAACCTTTTATATTCACCCATGCTAGAATTGTGGTGTCTCTCCACATTTTTTTATATCTTTCCTAGGAGTCCCACCAACTCAATACGAGCCCTTGATGGTGTTTACTACCATATATGGCTTGTAAAACTTCACACATATCATGGTCTTAAAAAATTAACTCAAATTGCCGCTCCCAATAAAGATAGATCTCATGATCATACTCTCTATAAATATGGAAAGGGTGACCTTGATAGCATTAAGACCTCTATCATGCTACTCATATCCCCCTTGGTTCCTACTTCCTAACATTTGTGCATCAGAATGATAAATCTAGGATGTATTTTCACTATATATTGGAGATTCACTCTTAATCCTCTCTGTAGGATGTCTTCAACTTGAACTAGCATAACCATTCACACCTCTTCGGCTTGGATAAGAAATAACACAAGACCAAGTATATGAATTTCTGTTCATCTTATGAGCATTTCCACCATAATTCTTATAAGGTGCATGGAGAAAGTATAATACCTCACGACAGCTTCATTCTTAAAGAGGAAAGTGTAAGACTCATCACATGATCTACCGTCATTATAGGAACAATCACAAAGTTCTCCATCCTTAGCATAAGAGATATGACCATAATTTTCCTCATATCCTCTTTTGGAATAATAGCTCTCATCTCTATTTAGTTCTTGATAATGTTTATTTCATAAACTTCATCATCACTATCATAATCATACTCATAAACTTCATCTCTACATGAATAGTCTCCCACATCATAATCATAAGGATCCAGCATTGATGACATACCTTATAGTTTCTTCATACCTAAAAAATGAGCAAACAAGGTTAGTAGTAAGAGATCCTCACTAACACTCCTATTTCTTACCTTTGAATTACCTTACTAATTGGCATAGCTAATGTTGAAGATTTCTTATATCAGGTGGTACATGAAGTGTCAATATGCCACTCGAGGTCGTTTACCAAAGGACTTGAATTAAGAATTAACTATGAAGTAAAACTAAAAAAGCATAAAAGAAAAAGTTCAAAGAAAGAAAGGACTCAAGAACTAATCAACAACTAAGCAGAATAATGACTAGTTGAAAATTAGTTTTAAGAATCAAAGAAGTAATTGGGAACCATGGAAATGAAACTTGGAAGTAGAACATGAGATAACACCTTTTAAAGTTGATGTTGGTTGCAAAAATTACATATCATCACCAAAATAGGCTCCCTATCGCCAAACTTTGGTCTTATCTTGCCAAAGTATGGCTTACCATCACCAAACTAAGGCTAGCCATCGCCAAACTCATCAACATATGTCCAAACTAGGCAGAAGCTTACAAAATTTGGCAGAAACCTCATTAAACTTGGGTGAGCTGACATTATTTCTTACGCAACTATCTGGTGTGATTATGTATCAGAAATTATATGCAATAGATTATTTATATAAAATAATATTTATTTACGAAAATAACCTCCCTTAGCATTGTAAATGTTCTCTTTTCAACAAAATTCTTTTGCCTTTAACACGTCACTAGCTTTCCCTCAAAATAAATTAAATAGATGGTAGTATTGCATCATACGTCTTGAACAACGAGAAATTCGATTGTTTTTCCACTGAATTTTCTCTACAGGCCATGGATTTCAGCAATTGTGGTGTTGCTACTCTAATATGAGGGTTTTGAACACTAATGTTGTATCGTAAAATTTCAATCGAAATGAACCTTACTGTCATGGCAAAAATAATGATATCATTAGTACTAAAGTTGACGATGAAAGTGACACCATCAATTTCATGTTTGAAAACTCAGTAATTGTGACTACCAAGTCTAGTATTTTATTTATAGATTTATTTGTGACCCGGTCAAGATTATTTTTAGATTTTTCATTATGTTTGAAAGCCCTAAAAACAATGTTTCGTTAAGTAGAAGAAAAAAGATAGAAAAAAACATTCTCTATTTTGTATGGCAAAGTACATAGGAGAGAGAGCCAGCTCCTTACAACATAATATGTTGGTTAAATGAATTGAAAAATGTAAAAATAATGGGAAAAGGAACGGGTAAATATTTTGAGGGATAATAATGTCATTAATCAAGATAATGCATGTATTAAAATATTTTGTATTATTAATACATAAAAAGAGACAGCTAAACGTCCAAACAAAATGCCTCCATAACGTCCAAAATAAAGCTATACAAGTAATTTCACGTGTACCACCACATTAAAGCCAAATCCTAATTATTATTCTACCCTTATGTAAAATTTTCAGGTTTTACATTGAAATTTTTTCAAAATTTCCTCCAAATGAACCATTAATATTTGTTCCATCCCTATGCACACCTAATTAATTACCCCATCAATTAATTATCTTTTTAAATATCTTCTTAGTCTCTTTTCAAAGAGACCATCTTCTTTCCTTTTCTCTATTTAATAGCTTAATCAATTGTCTTCTCAAATATCACATTTCTTTTTTTACTAACTTAAGCAAAACAAGTCAAATCTAAGAGTAAAAATGGCCAATTTATCGCAATTTTGCATTGATGAGTATGATTCAATGCATAACCTTGAGGTAAGGTGTGAAAACGACTATTAATTCAAATTTTTCTCTAAAAGGCACCAAATGTTCCCGCTATCATTTTGTATTTGGCTCTTCAAAATAAAATTTTAAAAAAGATTCATGTTCCTACCCCACATCAAATTTTCTAAGAAAAATTCAAAAGAGAATGATTATGCATGAAAAAATTGACTTTAACTTTAATCTAAAAAGGTTGTGAAAGAATAAATATATTGCAAAAAAATATAATTTGTTAACGAAAAAAAACATGTGCCTCAAAGGAGGTTGCTTAGAATCGAACACTCAATATGCGGCTCCATAACTTAAGAAGTGACAAATTGACTGGAATATCCTCATCTACCCATCTTTATAATTTTAATTCCTTTATCTCGACTCCAAGTCAACTATTTGTCACACACCAAAAAATGAATTAAAGTTTAAAATAATAATTTTTTATCCAAAATTAAACGACATAAATTTCTATTGATCACGAATAAGTGACTTTTAATTTGGTAAATCTCATCTTATTTGATCTGAATATTGAACAAATTGAGTTTCAATGTGATGTTAATACAGTCAACACATATTTTAATTGGATTTAATTGATATAATTATATAGCCAATAAATATAATTGACTTCTAATTTTGAAACTCTTTATTCGTTCAATATCTATTGATTCAATCTAATTGATATTGTTATATAGTCACACATGTAATTGACGTCTAATTTGATAAAATTTTATTCATTGTATATATATTAGGAATAATATTCACGAAAATACCTAAACTTTGATCAGATTTTCAGTTGAGCATATTGAACTTTGCGGGGGTCCTATTACCCCTAGACTTTTTTAAAATGGAATTATTCCCCCCCCCCCCCCCAATGTTATATCCAGTTTTAGAGTAGAAAGTGTAATACACGAGCCAATATGGTATTGACATGTGTATTTTCATTTAAAATTAATTTTTATTTAATTTCTTCTCTATTTTTATTCTTTTTATCATTTTTTCACCAAAAATCTTGATTCTTAATGTTTGAAATTTGATTGCCCCATTCTCCATTTTGCTCCATTTTTTTCTTCAGCAGCAAGTCAGCAACCATTCCCCATTTTGCTCCACACTTTTGTAAGTCAAATTTGAGCTTGGCATTTCATCAAACGTTTGGTGGGCAGTTCCCCTCCGCATTGATTTTCTTCTTCATTTTCAATGGCAATGGCTCTTTCAGGTTCCATAGTGAATTACCATGAGAAGAAAATGAAAAATTGAAAAATGGAGATGTGTTGAAGATGATCCATTCAAAAAATTTTCTTAAAAAAGATTGCAACTCAGATCAAATTAACAAAATATAAACCACACCCATAAGCCTTTTCACTCTAAAATCACAATACAACACCCAAAACACAGAACCCAAAACTCAAAACCATTACATAATTCTTATTCTTGTTCGACACTATAATCAATTTTAATCTCCATTCTTAATGTCCTCCACTTTATCATAGTTCGTCAAAAATTGCACTCACCATCGCCTTAATTTTTTTTTAATTTCTGAGAATTGTGACTGGAATTGTTGAGAAAACAAAAAAAATCTTACCTTCAACAATGGATTATTCGATACCATAATCAATTTTAATCTTCATTCTTAATGTCCTCCACTTTATCATAGCCCGTCAAAAATTGCACTTACCATTGCCTTAATTTTTTTTAATTTCGAAGAATTGTGACTGAAATTGTTGAGAAAATGAAAAAAATCTTACCTTTAACAATGGAGATGAAACCTTCAACAATGGAGATGAAAATGGGAGAAGAGTAGAAGAAAGGAGGTAAGGAATTTAATGAAAAGAATAGAAAATAAATTGAGGGGATTTCTGATCAAAAAATAAAGTTTATAACAATTTTTTATCACTATCACGTGCCCAAAGTCGGTGATTACACGCACATGTAAAAGTTGGCGGATATATGTCATTAAAATTAAAAAAAAAAAAAGTCTAAGGGGTAATAGGACCCCCCCAAAGTTCAATATGCTCAGCTGAAAATTCGGTCAAAGTTTAGGTATTTTTGTGGATATTATCCCTATATATTAATTTGATATAATAGATATAATTATATGGTCAATACAAATAATTGACTTCTAAGTTGAAGAATCTTTACTCTATCTATATATAAATGTATGGATTCGATATAATTGATATAGTTATATAGTCAGCACATATAATTGACTTTCAATTTGAAAAATCTTCATTCATCAATATATATGGATTGATCTAATTGATATAGTTATATCGTCAACAAATATAATTGACGTCTAATTTGAAAAATCTTTATTCATTCTATAAATAGTGATTCGATATAATAGATATAGTTATATAGTCAACACATATAATTGACTTCTAATTTGAAAAATCTTTAGTCGATCTATTTATAAATATACGGATTCAATATAATTGATATAGTTATATAGTCAATTCATATAATTGACTTTATTTTAAAAAATCTTTATTCTATCTATATATATTACATGGATTCAATATAATTGATATAGTCAACACATATAATTGACTTCTAATTTGAACAATATTTATTTGTTCTATCTATGAATTCGATTTAATTGATATAGCTACATAGTCAACACGATAATTGACGTCTAATTCAAAAAATATTTATTCATTCTATATATATTTATTCGATATAATTGATATAGTTATATAGTCGCAGAAAGAATCATTTTATATATAATAATTCGATCTAATTGGTAAATTTATAGAGTCAACACAAGTAATTGATTATAATTTAAAAATTCTTTATTCAATCTATATAGACTGATTCGATATAATTGATATTGTTATATAGTGAACACACACACGCGCGTGCGCACGCACACACACATATATATGTATATATATTTATTAACAATAGTTTTATAGTCACACATATAATTGACACTAAATAGAATATTTAATCAATCATAATTCTTCTACATCCTTTATCATTTTTAAAAAAAATACTATTTCACGTCCTTTTATATTGAATTTAAAATAAAAATTATTTTTTAAAAATAAAATATTTTTTTTCAAACATTTGGTGTTCTTGATAAGGATTGATTTTTTTGAAGACCAACTTTTCTCAAAAAAAAGTAATATCTTAAATTTAAATTTAATTTTCAGTCTAATCTATCAAATTAAAAGTTAGAAAGTCACCTAGGTACCACCAAATAAATTGTTAAAGGGATTTTTTTTGTGTTAGTGATCAAAATCAAATTGAGTCTTTCATCATCCGAAAGGTTAGAAATAATATTATATACTTTATTTTTTTATTTTTTAATATCTATTGTCTTGCATTGACAAATACTAATATCTTTAATTTCTCTTACTTTTTTTAAAAAATAATGAAAACAATGATCAAGATCCAACAAGATATGCAGGCAAATAACTATGAAATATGCGTTCACCTCGATCACATTGAAACTTCTATGGAGAAACTAGAAGAAGCAGTGAAAAGGAGAACCGATCATGTTCGCAAGCTAGATGCTATGATAAGGGTCATTCTTACTCACCTTAAGATCGATCCTTATGATTTTTATGTTGATACATGATCTGCCCCATGATGTTATTTTATTAAATAATATATGAATAAATTATTACTAATGTTTAGCGTTTTCTTTACATTTTCATTTTAAGTTTTCTTGTTTATTTATGTTTTTGAATGGTTCAATCTGTTTTTCTTTAAGTAACGTAAAAATTGAAGTTTTAAAAAAGAAAGTAAAGGGATCGAGTATGGAAAAAATAATTTGTCATTTTTTATGTTAAAATATTTTAATATTTAGTTTATAACACCAATAATATCTTAAAGACGTAGAATAATGTAGAAAAGTAAAAATATGGTCAAAAGTTCAAGTAGCAAATTTGATCATGCGTCAACTTTATAGTTCTTAGGTCTCGATTTCGATTCTATATAATTCTGTGTTTAAAAGAATTTTTTTGGTTTGATCCTGAATTCAATTTTTACTTCTATTATTTTTGGTATTTATGAGGCCTGTTGTTTTATCGGCATTCCAAATTCTTCGAAAATGTCCCTCCTAACTGTTAATTTTTTTATTTTTGAAATGACACATCATGATATAGTGACAACTAAATATTATTTATATCATGAAAAATTATTTTAAAAAATTAGAACTAGGAAAATTATAAGCATCTTGATTAAAAAAAAAACGGTTAACCATAAATTTCATATCTTGAATATCTCTCCCTCTTTTATCCTATATAAAAAATATGATGATCGATAGAGGTACTGATTAATTGATGTTCTTGACATGTAGTGAAATATAAAATTTGAGAAAAAAAATGGATTTCGAATGCAAGTTGACTTGTAAATAAGTTAAAAAAATAGATTATTAAAATATTGAATATATTAATTGTTGGCAAGTATGATCACGAATACCGAAGATTCTCATTATAATGAATGATTAAATTAATTAATAAATATGTAAAATCAAATTTGGAGAAAAAATTGACGCCTAATTACACTTAGTGGGTTAAAGGTTAACAATATTGTACGTTGTTTGAACGTTTTTTGGACATAGGCGTTTGGACGTTTTGCTTTTCCCTACATAAAAATGGTGATATTACTAATACATATTTTAATACACAATAAAGTGTATAACTAATGCAAGCATTAATCATATATGGGCTAAAAAAATATG
>NW_025834523.1:0-2644 GCF_002878395.1 Capsicum annuum
TTGTGTAAGAATTTTGAAAAGTATTTTTTTAGTTCTTAGACGTGAACTTGTACAACTTTGTTACTAAAAAACTAATATAGGCAGCTTTAACCAAGAGAAAATCATATTTTGTTGATTCTTTTTGTTACATGTATAGGTTATACACTTAAATGGATAAGAGTTGGATAAACTTATTGAGTAGACTTGATCCATTATATGAGAATGGAGCCAAAAAATTTCTTCATTTTGCATCACTAGATAAGCCTAATGCATCTTTAATCTTATGTCTATGCCGAAAGTGTCGTAACATGAAATTTGTCAAAAAAGATTTGATTGTTGAACACATTGTGGTTGATGGATTTCTGACTAGTTACACTAGCTGGATTTATCATGGTCAGCAACCATCATCTTCAGTATCTGTGACACAGTTAGATAAAGGTGATGAAATGCAAGACATGTTACATGAAACTTTTGGAATTCCTCCTACATCGAGCTTTGCTGATATGGACAATAGTGGTGAAGGATTTGGTAGGTCAAATCAACATAATAGAGGGTTTGATAAGAATATTGAAGATTTTTTTAATTTATTGAAAGAAGTTGAACTTGAATTATATCCTAGTAGCAAGTATTCTCTACTTTCATTCCTTGTTCGTCTATTATATTTAAAGTGTCTCAATGGGTGGAGAAACAATTCATTTTTCATGTTGCTAGAGTTGTTAAAAGATGTGCTTCTTGAAGGTGAAACATTACCCAAGTCCTTTTATGATGCAAAGAAAATTATTAAAGATTTAGGACTTGAATACAAAAAATACATGCATGTCCAAATGATTGTATGATTTATTGGGATGAAACGAAAGATAGAATGGATTGTCAGGTTTGCAAAGCTCCTAGATACAAAAATTTCAAAGGTGGATCAGTTAATTGTAGTTCAGATACATCAAAAGTTCCAGCAAAGGTGTTTAGATATTTTCCATTGATACCACAGCTTCAAAGACTATTTATGTCTACTAAAACATCTACTCAAATGAGATGGCATACTGAAGGTCGCACTAGGGATGGGGTAATGCGACATCCAACTGACAGTATTGTTTGGAGGAAATTTGATGAAGAGAATGCAGAGTTTGCTCAGGATCCTCAAAATGTAAGACTTGGTTTGGCTTCTGATGGCTTTAGTCCATTTAAATCTCTATCTACTTCACATAGAACATGGCCAGTTATCTTAATTCCATATAATTTGCCACTGTGGTTGTGCATGAAACAACCATATATAATATTATCAATTATCATTGATGGTCCTCGTGCACCAGGCAATGATATTGATATCTATCTACGACCCTTATTTGATGAGTTAAAAGAATTATGGATTGGTGTTGCCACTTATGATGCGTCAAAGAATCACATGTTTCAAATGCGTGCGACATTGCTTTGGACAATAAGTGATTTTCCAGCGCTAGGTAACTGATCAGGATATGGTGTGAAAACTAGATATAGTTGTCCATGTTGTCTTACTCGGACTAAATCAAGAAGATTGAGGAATGGATGAAAGTATTGTTTCATGTCTCATAGGAGATGGTTACCTCACGGAAATAAGTTTCGAAAATATAAAGTTGCATTCGATGGCCTTTTGGAGTTAGAGGTAGCACCGAAACGGTTGATGGGAATTAGATTCTTGAATAATTGAATAATATTAGAAACAAATTTGGAAAAGGTTCATTGGTTAAATCTCGTAAAAGAAAATGGGAGGATGGTGATAATTTGTTGCAAAATATATGGAACAAAAAGAGCATACTTTTTTGGTTGGATTACTGGAAAGACAATCCAATTTATCATAATCTTGATCCGATGCATGTTGAAAAGAACTTCTTCAACAACTTATTCTGGATGTTGTTAAATGTTGATGGCAAAGGAAAAGATAATTTAAAATCTCATTTAGATTTACAAGAGATGGGAATTCGAAAAGCTTTGCATCCTAAGAAAAAGGCTAATGGAAAATATTATCTACCTCCAGCATGTTTCACATTGAGTAATTCACAAAAAAATATGCTCTTGCAAGTTTTAAAAGAAGTTAAAGTTCCAGATGGATATGCATCAAATATCTCAAGTTATGTTGATCTAAAGCAACACACGATGCATGGGCTGAAGAGTCACGATTGTCATATTTTAATGCAACAACTCTTTCGGATTGCCTTGCGGGATCTCCTTAAGCCACTAATTGAAATAAGTAATTTTTTTAGGGGCATTTGTTCTACTATTTTGATGATTGGTGACTTAGAAAAGCTTCAAGATCGAGTTGCATTGTCTCTGTGTCATTTGGAAAGAATATTTCCTCCATCTTTTTTTGATAATATGAAACATCTAGTCATTCATTTAGCCAAAGACGCAATACTGGCTAGACCTTAACAATATCGTTCAATGTAGTTCATCGAAAGGTATCATTTTATTATTTTTGTTGTACGTATAAAAAAATAGAATTAACTTTTTAAAATTTTCTATTGTAGGTTCTTGCTTAGTCTTAAAAACTATGTTAGGAATAGAAGTCATCCAGAAGGTTCAATTGCAGAGGGATATTGGATATAACAGTGCATGACATTCTGCTCAAGATATTTAGAAGATGTGGAGACTAAGTCTAATCGGCCTTTAAGAAATAATATTTTGTCTAATAAAA
>NW_025834524.1:0-3344 GCF_002878395.1 Capsicum annuum
GGATGTTAGAATGCTCTGGGATACATATTATGATGACATGTCGGAAGATTTTAAGAGAATACATGAAAATTCTCCTACTGCTCAACTTCAATGCACATTGAAAAGTATAAATCATTCTTAGAGTAAATCATTTCTTAGAGAGCATGGGTAAGAGAATTGAAAATTATGACATTCCTAAACTTGAGAAGAGGTTGGATGATGGAATTATATCAGAATGCAGAGAAATACGAGAAGAGAGATCTATAATAGTGTCTCCAGAAGACTTGGATGCACAGACAAAGCTAAATCCTAAACAAGAACAAGCTTTCAAGATCACATTGGAAAGGATTGAGTCTGGACAATCAGGATTATTCTTTGTCGATGGACCTGGAGGGACTGGAAAAACATTCTTATATCGTGCATTACTTGCAAATATCAGATCAAGAGGTATGATAGCGTTAGTAATGGTAACAAGTGGTGTAGCAGCAGCTCTTTTATCGGAAAGCCGTAGGCTCATTCTAGATTTGAGATTCCGCTTCAGACAACTAATGCAACTGTCACACGTATGTCAAAGCAAAGCGGTGGAGCTAAATTGATTCAAAAAGCGAAGCTAATTATTTGGGACGAAGCGCCTATGGCTAGCCGTCGGACAATTGAAACAGTTGATAGGAGCTTCATAGATATACTGGACATTAATGAACCTTTTGATGGAAAAATAATGGTTTTCGAAAGTGATTTTCGTCAAGTACTTCCAGTAATTCCAAAATCTACAAGAGCTGAAACAGTAAATGCAAGTTTGATAAAAGCATACTTATGGCATCGTATGGAAAGGATTAAGTTAACAAGAAATATGAGAGCAAGAACAGATCCATCTTTCAGTGAATTCTTACTACATATAGATAATGGGGAGGAGCCTACAATAAGAGATGATTTGGTACTTCTTCCAAAACAACTGGTTATTCAAAATACGAGCAGCAGTACTGGTAAAGATACATTAGTAAAAGAAATATTTTCGTCAATGGATAAAAATGCATGTTGTGCAAAATACATGACAAAATGGACTATCCTAGCAAGAATAAATGAATAAATTGATCAAATAAATGAAATGTTAATTTTCAGATTTTCAGGTGAAAGCAGAACATTTCTGAGTTTTGACTCTACAGAAGATGATACTAACAATTATTATTAGGAAGACTACTTAAATACTCTCACACCAAACGGTATGCCTCCACACAGGTATGCTATTACATATTTACGAATAATTAAATTTTCCATTTAATAACAACAATTATGTATTTTTCAGATTTTGGAATAATCTACCAAAACTAAATCTATTTTAGAATTTTTGGTTGGAACTTATTATTAAAATTCTTCACATTATCATTCTTATTATATTTTATTGATTTACAGATTGGTTTTGAAAAAAAATGCCCCTATCATGTTATTAAGAAATTTGGATGCTTCCAATGGCTTATGTAATGACACAAGAATGATATGTAGAGGCTTTGACAAAAACAGCATACATACAGAAATAATGATTGGGCAAAATGCTTTCAAGCATGTGTTTATCCCACAAATCCATCTATCACCTCCCGAAAATGAAGGTTACCCGTTCAAGTTCATTACAAAATAATTTCCAGTGAGACTATGCTTTTCAATGATGATAAATAAAGCACAGGGAAAGACAATACCAACTGTTGAATTGTACTTGCCACAACACGTTTTTTCACATGGACAGCTATACGTTGCACTCTCAAGAGGAATATCAATGTCAACGACAAAAGTTTTGGTCATGACAGAGCAGCCAAAGCGAAGAAAAGGAACATACACCAAAAATATCGTCTACAAAGAGATATTAGGTAAGATACAACACATCAAATTACCTAATAAAAAAATATTTTTACACCTCCTAATATATTATTATTGACTCACCTCAAATATTTATATTCGCAGGTTCAGGAGATACATAATTACATTAGATTGAGTTATTGTGACAAAGTAATATGGATAGTCTCAACTAATAATTACTGAAATTTTAGAGTCATGTGACAGGACAACCATCTGCCTAGATAGGCAAAGACGTGCTCTGAATGTATCAAATATTTCAAAGACATCAATATTTGTTATGTTATCGATGATTTCACAGATCGGACCTTTATGTAATATAAAACTATCATTCAGTGACTAAATGTTTGTAGTACCACTGCATAAAGTTATCATTCTATTGCTCTATTCTAAAATTACTCATAGGATAAATACATATATTATCTTTTTCTTCTCATCATCAATGAATCTACGAAGACACCTCTCTATCCATGTTCAACTATATCAGTATAAGGATAAATCATAGAGAAGATTGCAAGGACAACTAGAACACGTGAATTAGCAATCACCAATATCAATAATAGTTCTCTAACCAACTAATTTTAAGCTTGAACCTGCTAAAAGCTAACAGAGAATAGTGCTTGTAAGCATCCTGCATCAGTTCATTGTATATACAGTAGTAATCGAAAGAAAGAAAAACATCACATCTTATAAAATGTTCGTATCACAGTAAAGCTAACCTGACACATCACATGAGTTTCCAAGGAGTAGCACATGTTACTTATGCTCGCTGCTCAAGATTATAATTACCTCGCTGTATATTTAATAGGATTAAAATAAATAACAATTGAAGAAAATAGTAGTTTAAATAACTAAGACACAAAACTAAAATCATGTTGATACCCAGAAATGAACTATATCAACTACCAACAATCCCTAGATGATAACATCTAGGAATGTGATGTATTTTAGCAAAAATAGATTTAATCTCCTTAGAAGATAAAGAAAAAATAAAGTAGGCAATGGAAAGACTCAGAAAACAAAAGGCAACTGAATACTTAGGAAAATAGTATCACATACCTTTGTAAAAGTCTGTCTCAAAAATCTTGCAATAAACTATGTTTGGCGAAGAGACTGACTGAGACCATAGTTCCAAGCATTACACTATCCCAAGGCCAAGAGTCTCTTGCAGGGTCAGTTTTTCATTGTGAAAGTGCTCTGCATACAACAAATCCTCCCAATCCTGCAAAAAAAAACATAAAGCTATACAAAACAATGGTTTCACAAGGCAATTAACAACCTCAGCTTGATGACTAACTCCGGGTAAGATAGAACAGATGCATACCAATTGGTATAATTGTTGTATCTGATCCACCGCATAGTATTATGTCCAGCATTGTCAGTGTAAAAAGAGAGAATCAAGATAACTAAGAATCTTAATTCTTAGAATCATGTCTATGCATAAGGAACTCTGTGAAGAAGGGTAGACAATACTGAAAACTCTGCTTCTTAGAGCTTTCTGTGACTTAAAGGCTTGAAAC
>NW_025834525.1:0-2051 GCF_002878395.1 Capsicum annuum
CAGAGTGAGAGCTAAAACTGTGGAGGACCCTATTAATGGTATAGAAAATTTTAGGATCAGCTCTTGTAAATAGGGTGGGGTCATCTGCAAAAAAAATTGGGAGATAGGGGTCTTCCTTGAGAATGGATAAGGGTGTCCAGTGAAGGGTGTCAACCTCAAAGTTAATCCTCTTGGACAGGAGTTCCATTCGAAGAATGAAGAGGTAGGGGGACATAGGATCCCTTTGCCTAATGCTCCTAGTGGGGTTAAAAGGGATGTTATTCCTCTCATTAACTAGGATAGAGACGAATGAGGTAGAGATACAAGACATGATTAGCTTTATGAGGTTTTGGGAAAAGTTGAAGAAAGAGAGAGCCTGCCTAAAAAAGGACCATTCAATCCTATCAAAAGTTTTTTCAAGCTCAATTTTTAGGAGCATGTTGAACTTATTGCTCTTCATTTTAGAGAAGTGGTTAACATATTCCTGAACAATGATGGGATTATCGGAGGCCCTTTTCTTAGACATGAAGCTAGATTGGCTGGGACCAATAATGTTAGGAAGCAAGGGTTTTATCCTGGTAGCTATGATCTTGGTGATGATTTTGTATTGGGTATTATAGGGGCCTATGGGTCTGAAGTTCTTAAGAGTTGTGGCATTCCTGCACTTGGGAATGAGATAGAGGTAGGTGGAGTTGACTCTGTGGTCCATAGTGTAAGAAGTGAAGGTCTCCTGACAAAACTTAACCAGGGGTGGACCCAAAATATCCCAACTTTTTTAGTACATAAAAGGGTGCAAGCCATCTAGCCCAAGGGCTTTGTTAGGCTTGAAAGAAAAGATAGTTTTTTTACCTCTTCAAAGAAAGGGATGGCCTGTAAGACATTATAGCTAAGGGAGTTGATGAATCCCATGGTGGAGGGGTTGGATTGGGTAGTAAGATACCCCAAGGTATGTTCAGAGGTATAAAAGTTAGCATAGTAGTTAGAGACAGTAGTGGCAATGCCCTTTGATGGTGGTTCCATGTACCACTATCATTCATAAGGGAGTTAATCATATTTCTTCTCCTCCTATTGAGGGTGGAGTTATGAAAGAACTTAGTATTAGAGTCCCCATCAAGCAACCAAGAGATTTTGGACTTAAGCTTCCAGAATTCAGTCTCTAATCTGAGGATATGATTGAAATCTTTTAGCAAAGTATGTTCAAGTTATGTAGGAAGGGACTTGTGGGATAGTTTGGTGATTTTTGGATTCCAGCTAACCTTGCAAGAAAGTGATTTTTCCTGTTAAAAATGTTTCCAAATATAAGCGTGTTCCAATCCCTGGCCTTATCCTCAAAATTTAAGGTGGTTGTAGTGATACAGGGACAGCTAAGGAAATCTTCCTTGATCAGGTTGGGGAAGTCATAGTGACTAAGCCACATAGATTCCACCCTGAAGGGCTTTATCTGATTGACAAGATCGGACCCTAAACTAAGAAGAAGAAGGGAGTGATTAGAGTGAGCTCTAGGTAGGTGGGTGACTGAGGCCTCAAGGTATAGGTGGATCCAAAGATCATTTGCAAGGCATCTATCATGTCTTTCAAGAATCAGACCCTATCTATTTCTATACCTCATGTTGGACCAAGTGTATTTACTACTCCTGAAGTCTAAGTCAATAAGATGACAGTGATTTATACAGTTTATAAAGAGGTTAGACCTATTCAGGTTAATCCTGGAACCTCCAAACTTTTCAGAGGCTCTAAGAACCTCATTGAAATCACCTCCTACTAACCAACTCTTACCCTTAGAGAAAATGTAGTTATCAGAAAAGGAGGAGAGTTGGTCCCAAAGAGCAATTCTAGAATGGAAATCAGTGCTAGCATAGATGATACTGAAAATCCAAGAGAAATGAGGAGAAGTAACCTTGACCTTAGCATGAATAGCCTGGGGGGATATAGAGACAGAGATGGTGGATATGGAGTCATCCCTCCACATAATGACAAGACCTCTTGAGTTGCCATTAGCCTCAGACTGGATGTGGTTTTGAAATACCAGATCCTCATAAAGATCTTGGTGATCATTCATCTTTGTTTCCAGA
>NW_025834526.1:0-2089 GCF_002878395.1 Capsicum annuum
TCCATGACCACCGTCCTGCTGTCTTAATCGACCAACACCCTTTGTGGTATCTAGGTTAGCATGCAGCTTGGCACTGTAACCCGGCTTTCGGTTCATCCTGCTTCGCCAGTTTTGCTTACTAAAAATAGCCCACTTGGAGCTCTTGATTCTGTGGCACGGCTCGACAAAGAATCCGCGGACCCTACATCCAAGTCAAACGAACAATTTCCATGTCAGTATCGCTGCGGGCCTCCACCAGAGTTTCCTCTGGCTTCACCCCACTCAAGCATAGTTCACCATCTTTCGGGTCCCAATAGGTATGCTCACACTCGAACCCTTCTTAGAAGATCAAGGTCGGTCGGCGGTGCACGCCTCGGGGGGATATCACCAATCAGCTTCCTTATGCCTTATGCGTTTACTCGCCCATTGACTCGCACACATGTCAGACTTTTTGGTCAGTTTTTCTAGATGGGTCGAATGGGGAGCCCACAGGCCAGCGTCTGTAGCGCACAGTTATCGAAGCACGCCGGAGGTACGGGCTGCCTGCCACAATCGAGGAGACATCATTCCACGAGAGTATCGAGAGCCCGGGCTTTGGACGCCCCCCAATCCATGCTTTTCCACGCCCCGAGTCGATCGGCAGATCAGCTCGTCGCCATTCCACATCTGACCGGGATGCATCATCGGCCCCCATTCATTTCCCTCCCGATAATTTTAAGCACTCTTTGACTCTTTTTTCAAAGTCCTTTTTATCTTTCCCTCGCCGTACATGTTCGCTATCGATCTTTCACCCATATTTATCCTTGGACGGAATTTACCGCCTGCTTTGGACTGCATTCCTAAACAATCCAACTGGTAGATAGTGCCTCGTGGTGTGACAGGGTCCGGGCACAATGGGGCTCTCACCCTATCTGGCGCCCCCTTCCAGGGGACTTGGGACCGGTCCGCCGCTGAGGATGCTTCTCCAAACTACAATTCGGATGAAGGAGCTACCCGATTCTAAGGCTGGGCTATTCCCATTTCCTCGTCGTTACTAAGGAAATCCTTGTAAGTTTTTTTTCTCCTCTTATTGATATTCTTAAACTCAGCGGGTAATCCCTCCTGACCTGGGATCGCGTTCGGAGTGACTAAGCGCAAAAGGGTCCTGGAGTCTGGACGCACGACGGGCTATAGCCACGACAACAAAGAGGGTTAAGATACAACCACCACTTCCCGCGATATCCGTCGACGTGGACACGCATTTACGCTAGACGCGAGCTCGAGGTGCACAAGAAGCAAGTATCCACCACACGACAATAGTGAGACCCATGATTGAGGTGCGATGCGAGGGGGCGAGGCGATTAGTGACGCCCAGGAAGATGTGCCCTCGGATTGATGGCTCCGGGCGCAACTTGTGTTCAAATACTCTAGGGTTCACGGGATTCTATAATTAACACCAAGTATCGTATTTTGCTACGTTCTTCATCGATGCGAGAGACGAGATATCTATTACCAAGAGTCATTTTTGTTTACAAAAGAAGCATAGGTCCCCCCGACACACGTCGCGGACAGGATGGGCCATAGCACCCCGCCCGCGCGGACTCCCCAGTTGTTAAAAATATTTACAGGTCATTCTGCTGTACAGGTTTTGACAATGATCCTTCCACAGGTTCACCTACGGAAACCTTGTTACGAATTCTCCTTCTTTAAATGATAAGTTTCAATGGACTTCTCGCGACGCCGTGGGCAGCGAACTGCCCACGTCGCTGCGATACGAACATTTCACCTGGATCATTCAATTGGCAGGAGCGACAGGCGGAGTGTACAAAGGGCAGGGACGTAGTCAACGCATGTTGATGACTCGCACTTACAAGGAATTCCTCGTTGAAGACCACCAATTGGAATGATCTACCTAGGCCTGTCGGCCAAGGCTATAAACTCGTCGAATACATCAGTGTAGCGCTCGATAAAACTTGATAATGACTGGGAAGTAGGTATGCAGCACAGGAAACCGACTTCGAGCAAACCTAAAATGTGCTTGCCCCACGACTGTAATGGCAGGCGGGTCAGGACGTTGCTGCTCGAGTAGGGATCCAACCTTACCGCACATACTGAATACAACTCTCGCGCT
>NW_025834527.1:0-2055 GCF_002878395.1 Capsicum annuum
CAATATGACCAATTAACTTTACGAGAATTGTGTTAAGGGCAAGAGCAGTTGCCAATGATGGATCAAGTTATTTACATCTTATGCCTTATGGTGTAAATATAAGTTGTATATATTTTCTTTTTGGCATAATACACAAATATGACCCTAAACTTTTATCAAATTATAACTTTGACCTTAAACTTTGATAGTGCACAAATAGGACCTTTAACTATTCAAAACTTGAACAAATATGACCTCCGATTTTGCAACCTTCATGCGTGAGTTTCACTCGCGCCTATGTGGAAAGCTCATCAATCACACGGTGCCACGTCGTAAAAGGGCTGACTTGGAGGGAGGTTATATTTGTGCAATTTTGAATAGTTAAAGATCATATTTGTGCACTGTCAAAGTTTTGCTTTTTGTGTTAAAACAGCGTTGTTTTATTATTATTATTATTATTATTATTATTATTATGAATATTACTATTATTATTATTTTTTTTAATTTTTTTTTTTATTTCTATAGCAGCTAGGGGTGGGCGTTCGGTATTCGGTTCGGTATTTTCAAATTTCGGATTCGATAATTTGGTAATTGGTATTTGAACGTAAATACCATATACCATACTAGTAAATATCGATTCGGTAATCGATAAATTAAATTTCGATTTGGTACGGTATTTGGTAATACCATATTAAAATTGAAGATGTGCAAATATACAGTTAAACTTCAAAGAGTATATTTAAAAGAAACCCTATTTAGCATTATTTTGTTGCTTTTTACGAATATATTACCAAGGTCTAAGAGATTCTTTGAGATGACTAATACTATTGTTTATTGGGTTGGTTAGACATATAGTATATATATATATATAAAATTCGGTATTCGGTATTTACCGAATACAAAACGGTATTAATATCTTGTACCAAATCCAATCCCGAAATATTAAAATTTTATTCTCAAATACCATACCAAATACAAAAAAATTTTATTCGGTTCGGTAATTCGATTTTTGATATTTTATGCCTAGCCCTAATAATAACAACACCTAGCTTTTTTTTAATTAAAAAAAAAGTCACTAGCAGGGATCGACCCCACGCAGTAGGTTGAAGGAAGCACCCAAGAAGAGCAAATAACACCACTGGATTATCTAAGTGCAATGTTTCATGTGGTTCAACATTAATATACGTACATAAATATAGATTATCTACCTTATATATACAACATAATTTTTTTATCTAGGGGTTTCGGGTGAATCCCATGGCGACCACGTAGGTCCGTCCCTGCGTAATTTAATAACGTTAATTTAATAACATTTTAATAACGTTAATTTAATATACTACTATTACTATCTTTAATAACGTTAATTTAATAACGTTTTATTAAAACTATAATTTTTTTATTATTAGTATAGTTTCATCTTTAATTTAATATTTAAATAAATTATATTTAGATATATTATATAACATAAATTCACCCTCTGCTTTATAATATGTATATATACCCGCAATTTTTTCGTATGAGGCTGACCCACTTAATTAATAAATCTTCAATATTGCTCTTTTTCCGTAATGACAAAAGAAATTGGATGTCATTTTCATCTTTGAGCTGAAAATAATAGTGAAAAATCATTTAAAGATCATATTTGTGCAGTTTTGAATAGTTAAAGGTTATATTTGTGCACTATCAAAATTTAAGGTCAAAGTTATAATTTGATGTCAAGTTTAGGATCATATTTATGTATTATGTCCTTAGATTTTAAACAGAACGTGCCCAGTTTTGCGTGTTGAACACGCGTTTTATCACATAGGATCGAAGGTTATATTTATGTAATTTTAAATAGTTAAAAATCATATTTTTGCACTATCAAAATTTAAGGTTAAAATTATAATTTGATGTCAAATTTAAAATCATATTTATGTATTATACCTTTCTTTTTTCACACTATCATTAAATTTTAAGTTGTAATAGTAGATAAGTCACCATTGTTACACGAAACTTTTAGATTTTTTCCAAAGATGCTAATCAAACTAAGGACATAATTATAATGGCCTGGAAACTTATATTATAGCATTTTAA
>NW_025834528.1:0-1064 GCF_002878395.1 Capsicum annuum
AACTCAGAGTGATCGATCGATGACCCGGGTTGGGATGAACGCAGTACTAATACCATACAATTGCAAAGACTCAATTAGATTTGTAGTTGACCCTGTGAGCTCATTCATTTATCCCTAGTTCCACCTAAATCAACTTAGGTAATGTTAATCCTAACATTAAGTTGATGAGAGTTCATTTTAACTGAGAGTGATCGATCGACGATCCAGGTCGGGATGAACACAATACCAATACCATATAATTGTAAAGACTCAATTGGATTTATAGTTTAGCCTGTGAGCTCATTCATTCATCCCTAATTCCACCTAAATCAACTTAGGTAATGTTACTCCTATCATTAAATTTATAAGAGATTATTTCAACTCAGAGTGATCGATCGATGACCCGGGTTGGGATGAACGCAGTACCAATACCATGCAATTGCAAAGACTCAATTAGATTTGTAGTTGACGCTGTGAGCTTATTCATTTATCCCTAATTCCACCTAAATTAGCTTAGGTAATGTTAATACTAACATTAAGTTAATAAGAGCTCATTTTAACTGAGAGTGATCGATCGATGATCCAGGTCGGGATGAACACAGTACCAATACCATACAATTGCAAAGACTCAATTGGATTAATAGTTTAACCTGTGAGCTTATTCATTCATCCCTAATTCCACCTAAATCAACTTAGGTAATGTTAATCCCAACATTAAGTTGATGAGAGCTCATTTCAACTCAGAGTGATTGATCGATAACCCGAGTCGAGATGAACGCAGTACCAATACCATGCAATTATAAAGACTCAATTAGATTTGTAGTTGGACCTTTAAGCTCATTCATTCATCCCTAGTTCCACCTAAATCAACTTAGGTAATGTTAATCCTAACATTAAGTTGATGAGATCTCATTTCTACTCAGAGTGATCGATCGATGACTCGGGTCAGGATGAACGCAGTACCAACACCGTACAATTCCAAAGACTCAATTAAATTTGTAGTTGACTTTATGAGCTCATTCATTCATCCATAGTTCTACCTAAATAAATTTAGGTAATGTTAATCCTAACATTAAGTTGATGAG
>NW_025834529.1:0-3182 GCF_002878395.1 Capsicum annuum
AGCTGATGGATCTCCTAAGCCATCTTTTTCTTACTATCCTCAACGTGAGAAACACTACCCATGGAGAGTTAACTGAGAGCGTCGACCAAAACATTGTCCTTGCCCGGATGATAAAGAACACTCATGTCGTAATCCTTCAAGAGCTCTAACCACCTTCTCTGGCGAAGATTGAGATCTTTCTGGGAAAAGACATACAGGAGGCTTTAATGGTCTGTGAAGACATCTACATGAACTCCATAGAGATAATGCCTCCAAATCTTCAAGGCAAAAACTACCGCTGCTAACTTAAGATCATGAGTAGGATAATTCTTCTCATATGGTTTTAATAGTCTGGAGGTGTAGGCTATGACCTTACCCTGCTGCATGAGGACACAACCTAAACCCACTTTGGATGTGTCACAATAGACTATAAAACCATATGATCCATCTGGAATAGCTAGAAATGGAGTGGAGCTGAGTCGAGTCTTCAACTCTTGAAAGCTCTTCTCGCATGAATCTGACCACTAAAACTTAATCTTCTTCTGAGTCAATCTGGACATGGGAGATGCAATAGAAGAAAATCCCTTACAAAACCATCTGTAATAGCCAGCCAAACCCAAGAACCTTCTAATATCTAATGGAGATTTCAAAGGATCTACTCTAATTCCATCATCGAAAATAATATGGCCAAGGAATGCTACTGATCTTAGCCAAAATTCACAGTTGCTGAACTTAGCAAATAATTGGTGATCCCTGAGAGTCTGAAGAACAATCCTGAGATGGTCTTCATGATCACGCTCTATGCGAGAATAGACCAGAATATGATCTATGAATACTATGACAAACATGTCCAAGTACTGCTTAAACACACGGTTCATCAAATCTATAAAAGCTGCAGGGGCATTGGTAAGACCAAATGACATGACTTAAAATTTGAAGTGACCATACTGAATACGAAAAACTATCTTCGGAATGTCACATTCTCTAACTCTGAGTTGATGATAGCCTGATCTGAGGTCTATGTTGGAGAAGTAACTATCACCCTGAAGTTGGTTGAATAGATCATTAATCTTGGGAAGAGGATAGCTGTTCTTGACTGTGACCTTTTTGAGTTGATGATAATTAATACACATCCTGAGAGAATTATCTTTCTTGCGCACGAATAATACTAGCGCACCCTTTGGGGAAATGCTGGGTCTGATGAATACCTTATCTAATAGATCCTTCAACTGATCTTTCAGTTCCTTGAGTTCTGCTGGTTCCATTCTGTATGGCGGAATAGAAATAGATTGAGTATCCCGAAGAAGGTCTATGCCGAAGTCTATTTCCCTTTTGGGAGGAATGCCTGGAAGATCTTCAAGAAAGACATCTGAGTATTCATTAACAACAAGGACTGTTTTGAGGCTGGGAGATTTAGAACTAGAATCTTTAACATGCACGATATGATACACACACCCCTTAGAAATCATTTTCCTTGCCTGAAGATAGAAAAAAAGTTGACGCCTGAACGCTAAAATACTACCCTTCCACTCTAGGATGGGCTTATTCGGGAACTGAAATTGAACTATCCTATTTCTGTAGTCGACTGTGGCATAGCAGGAATGAAGCCAATCCATGCCGAGAATGACATCAAAATCAGTCATCTCTGACTCCACTAAATTTGCTGACGTGGATTTCTGAGATATCATAACCGAGCAGTTCTTGTATACCCGCTGGGCTATGATGGTTTTACCCACTGGGGTAGAGACTGAGAAGGGCTCTGCTAGGACTTTGGGACTGATTCTGAAATCGCTTGCTATGTATGGAGTAACAAAAGACAAAGATGCACCTGGGTCTAGCAAAGCATAAACATGAATATGGAAAATCTGTAACGTACCAGTAACGACATCAGGAGAATTTTCCTGATCCTACCGGGACTGAAGAACATAGAGTATGTTTGGGCATTGCCCGCTAGTAGCACTGGAAATGGCACCCTACTGATTCGGGCGGTTGGACTGAGTTGTAGAATGATTTTGCTGAACCTGAAGACTTGACTGCATACACTCCCTAATCCTATGGCCTGGCTTGCCACAACCAAAACAGATATCACTACCGGCTCTACAAATGCCCTTGTGGTTCTTACCACAAGTCTGATAAAGGAGATTCATTCGGGCACTGCTAACACTGCCCTAAGATTTAGTGCCTAACACTTTATTTATATTGCCATCTATGAACTTCAGAACTGGAGCGCTGGCAGAAGAAGGACCTGGAATGGCTGACTTAGAGCGAAACTGTGAATGGTTTCCTCCATCTAACTTGGGGTGAGAAAAGTTGAAATTACCCAACCTTGCTCTCTTGTTCTGCCTCTCTCTAGTCTTAAACTTCTGCTCTTCTACTTGCTGGGCATGGGTCATGAGTCTTGCTAAGGTCATATCACTAATCAACATCGTAGACCTACACTCATTTACCACACTATCGTTGACCCCTGACACGAATTTGCTTATCTTAGCTTTATTGTCTGCAACTACATGAGGAGCATACATAGCTAGCTGAGTAAATCTGAGAGAACACTCCCTAACCGTCATATTCCCCTGCCTGAGGTTGATGAACTCAAGAACTTTGGCTTTCCTCAGCTCTTGGGGAGAGAATCTGTCTAAGAAGGCTGTGATAAATTCCTCCCTCTTGATAGGGCCTGTATCATCTAATCTCTCAGACTTCCACTGTTTGTACCAATCATGAGCAACATCCTATAACTGGTAGGAGGCTAACTCAACACTCTCAATAGAAGTAACACCCATAATGTCAATGACCTTCTGGACTTGGTCAATGAACTCTTGAGGGTCCTCATCAGACTTAGACCCATGGAAAGTTGAAGGGTTCATCCGGGTGAAGTCCTGAACCTTAGCTGCTTTGGGAGTGGCCACTGGATTAGCCGAAATGACTGGTCGTTCATTCTGTGCAGCCATGGACTGAGCACGTATGGTAAATACTGCTCTAAACTCCACATGGGAAACATGTTCGCCCAAAGGATCTTCGGGCTGAGGAGCTGGCTGGTTTCTTTTCTTGGGGGCCATGGTCTGGAATTAGAGAAGTATGGATTAGACTGAGAGTTTAACTTGTGATTATGCTCACTAGTATGACATGAATAATGAAGAAAGGGGACTGTTCCTAAAATATCTTATAGCCTCCCGCACATAAATGTGGCGCGCAACACACCCATGTAC
>NW_025834530.1:0-1695 GCF_002878395.1 Capsicum annuum
GATGGTAGTACATTCCTATCCTAGCTACAGAGTGGATGGTAGTACATTCCTATCCTAGATACAGAGTGGATGGTAGTAAATCTTTATCCTAGTTACTGAATGGATGGTAGTACATACATACTTGCCACCAAGTAGATAGCATATTTATATGGACCTCATATAACTCTTGAGTTCAATGAGTCACCTGATGTGGCTTTCAAGTTCCCAATTGATTCTTATATTTATCTTCTGTAGTTTAGTATGTGTATTTATTCCTTATTTACCATCGCATCTTATTTACACTGACACTCCATTACTAGGGATATTGAATTTCATGTTGCAGGTTCAAGTAGATGCTCAGATATACCCTTCTAGTAGGCAATTGTTGAGTTTAGTATTTTATCGGCAAGCTCTACTCCTTCTAGAGCTCTCGAGCATATGGCTTGATGTGATAGTTGCATATGTATAACAATGGGTAGATTGGGTTCCTATTCCATTTATAGGATAGATACCACATGATAGATATGACACTTTTAGAGGATTTTAAACCTGTGGTATGTGCCCATATGTTTCTACTTCTAGTGGCTTTGTTGGTGTTGCTGTTAGCTGGCATTTATATTTTTGACCTTATCGGCCTTATGTATATATTTTTGGTGGGATATTTTAGGTATAGTTTATCTTATATAGAGACCTTGTTTGTCCATTTGATTTTCTTTATTAGTTAATCATATATGTTTAATTATATGGTAGCCTTATCGATCGAAGAGGTTCGGGAGTGTAACTGTGCGAGTTATTTTTTATTTGCTCAATTAGGTGAAGCATCAGGTGCCTATCGTGTCTCTTTAAGTTTCATACATAACACTTAGATCCGTATATGGACTAACCTTTCACTCATCTCAACTCCTGAGAAATTTATGAAGAAGCATCTTGCAAACTTGGGAGAAATGCAGCAACAATGGTGGAAGTTGTCCATTGAGAGAGATACAGGAAGAAGAAAAGGGAAACTGCTATTATTGAAATTAGTTTCTCAATCTCAAAAATATCTACTAGGTGCATATATACTTGGAAGTATCATGACAGCTGGCTACAGCTGGATTCTAACTAACTAGTAAAAAATTGAGCAAAGCTAACTGCCCGAATAACACTAATTGACTTGCATTACTGAACAAAACAAATAAATATTGTTAACTTGGCTTAACCAACTACTAAACTAAGTGAGTAATTTCAATACCCCCTTCAAGTTGGATGTGAAGATTTCACAGCCAAAACCAGTAAGAGCTTTAGTAAGTATATCTGCTAATTGATTAGTTGTAACCACGTGCTGAAGTGAAATCGAGCCATCCTGCAACTTATTCCTAACAAAGTGACAATCAACCTCTATGTGCTTGGTTCGCTCATGGAAGTCTGGAGTTTTGGCAATGTGCAAAGATGATTGACTGTCATAGTAAACTGTGATAGTCCTGGAGAATGGAATATCAAGTTCGTGCAAAAGTCTATCCAACCAAACAAGTTCACCACCAACTTTTCTCAGTGATCTATACTCTATTTCTGCTGAGAAAAGAGAAATTCTCTCTTGCTTCTTAGACTTCCAACTAATAGGTGTCTGTCCTAAAAGGACTACATAACCTGAAACGAACTTTCTAGAGTCAGGGCAGGTTGCCCAATCTGTATCACAGTAGGCTTGAACTGAGCAATCTGGTTGTGCAGTTATGAAGA
>NW_025834531.1:0-2799 GCF_002878395.1 Capsicum annuum
CTTCAATTTGCAAGTTGTTTGTTGTAACCATGTTAACCCTAAGTGTTATGATTTAATGAACCAATTATGTTTCCCATGTGTTTGATAAATGGTCTATGAGGATAAAATAATGCCATTAAAGAATGCTAATATATATTCCCCATTCATGTACAAGTTAATGCATTACAAGTGCTTGATGAAATGTCTTTATGCATGATTTATGACCAAGTGAACATTGTTATGTTATTCTTGATTATGCTTTGCTTTACTTTTTATGCTATCTAGTCCTGGGGTTATTTAATACCAAATAATTTAGTTATTTACCTAGAACCACTATCAATTACAGAAGTCTTAGTCATGTCACGATCAGTACTACTCTCAGTCAATTACAGAATTCAGTACAACTCAGTTAGTTATAAAACTCAAGAAAAACTTCGTAAACTTTATATCAGTCAAGTTCAATTTAATAATCAGTGTCTTTCAGTTGGAAGTAGGATTAAGCATCAAGCAAACCCAGGGATGGGGGCATTCCTGTTAGTATAGGGTTTGACCTATAGTAGCAATCCCTAAGTTACAGAATAACACAACTAGTGTAGGTTAGGATGGATTCCTGCCAAATAAGGGTTGACACATCTCTTATGAGTTTTCCTGCCAATTAAGGGTTGACAAAATGTCTTCCTCCCAGTTAGGGTTAACTTATAACCATTGTCTTTACTTGTGGAACGATATTGACACCCTTTCGATTAGGTTTACAGATTAGACCCTAACTCAGTTATCTTATCTTATTTAGGGAATGTCGGTTAGATGATTACATTCCACAGTTTCAGTCTCAGTCTTCAGAATAGAACTCAACTTAGTTCTACAAAATCTAGATTACGAGATACAGTTAATCAGTATCAGTAATCACAGATTATCAGAACTTAGTACTTAGCTTTAGAAAAGAACAACTATAGTATATGTATAAATGAAAGTATTGCATACTCAGTATTTACAATAGTTCAAATTATCCATGTACTCTCATGTCCAGTTACTCTATATCATTCAGTCAGTTATTATTCATGCATATGAGCCCTTGCATTCAGCCATACCTCATCTAGTATACTAGTACATTCCACATAATGATGCATACTCATTCTTTGTGCTGTGATGTCTTATATCATAGGTTCGCATGCTCAGGTTCACAATTGTGCATAGGCAAATTCTGATTCAGCCAGCAGTAGATTTAGCAGTAAGTCCTCATCATTCGAGGATATTTTTTTATTTCATTATTTCAGTAGACTTAGTATTTTAGTAGATGGAGTTAATTCGGATATATTCCCATCAACTCCACTTTCAGATAGTTCCATATTAGAGGTTTTTTAGACTAGTTTAAGACAATATTCTATTTTATAGATTGTTATTACAATTTGAAATTTTAGTTAGCATTTCAGATGTTTTGAACCTTAAGGCATTTCAACCTATTATTCTGAACTTATTTTAGTATTATTATTTAGTGATCACAGATATCAGTCATAGGTTAGTTTATGGTCCTTCGGGGTCATAAGAACTGTGTAGCAACTGGGGTACAGACTCGAGATGTTACAAACTTGGTCTCAGGGACTAAGGTTTAATAGAGTCCTAAGGAGTCTGAAAGCCGTGTCAAGTAGAGTCTTGTGCATGGCTATGTAGCGAGCCACACTTATGGACAGGAGGCTATGAGATATTTTAGAAAAAGTTACCCTTCTTTCAGTGTTCATATCGTGCGAGTAAGCATGAGCTCAAGCTAAATTCTCAGTCTAAACCTTTTCTTTCTTTCGGTTATAGAACATGCCTCCCAAAAAGACTAACAGAAGAAGAACTAGAAATTTGTCAGCACCGCAACCCATTCAGGCAGATCCCCTAAATGAGCATGTCTCCCATGCAGAATTCAAAGCTGCTTTCACTATGTTAGCCTATTCAGTAGTTGCTCAGAACAACCTACAGGCTGTTGTCCTATCTAGGCTTAGTGTTTATACTTAGCAGAGCAGGGGGAGAAGCATAGAAAGAAAGATAAAAATAATAAAAATAAGAGAGTCAGAAATAGTAGTCTTAGGCCAAGGTTAGAGAGTGGAAACCGATTCCAATTCAGTCAAAAACTCCCATCCCCAAATCCTTCTGTAGCTAGTGCTCCAGTTCCAAAGTTTAGAAATGTCAGTCGAGATAACACGTCGGACTCTAAGTCTTAGGTTAGCATGAAAATAGGTTGTACCCACCCTCTTTACCAGAAATATTGAAGAAACCATTAGGGTATGTGTAGGGCTGGCAGTGGTGTATGTTTTGAGTGTGGAAAGTTAGTCCATAGAATTAGAGATTATCCTCAATCGAGTTCACAGGGTCAGTCCAATCGTTCTTCAACTCAGTCTGGTCTCTCAAACCAGCATGGGTGCCACTTCCAATTCCACCAGTGGGCAATGCCCAAATAGGCTTTATGCTCTTCGATCCAGACAAGTTCAAGAAAGTTCTCCTGATGTGGTCACTAGTATGTTACAGATCTTCCATTTACATATTCATGCCTTATTAGATCCAGGAGCTAATCTATTTCTTGTAACTCCTTGCATAGCAGTCAACTTTATAGTCAAACTAGAAATCTTAATAGAACCTTTCTTAGTTCTTACCTCAGTAGGTAAATCTATTCCAACCAGATGAGTATACAGTCCTTGAATGAAGGGGTAGTACCTCAGTTTAATTTGATTTAAGTTTAATCTCTAGATTAAGCTAGTAGAAATAAAATTTGAGAATTCTAAGCTAGTCAGTATTGAGGTTGCTATATGATGATTGTTGGGGCAATAGAAAGCTAAGAAT
>NW_025834532.1:0-1426 GCF_002878395.1 Capsicum annuum
GAGATTATTATCAGTATTTTGGGATTTTTTTATTTATGATCTAATCTACGATTCACGAGTTATTATTCATCTCTGTAAGTTTATCTTTCAAATCATGAATTCAATTATGTGTTTCATTTGTTACATCATGAGTGGTAAAATTCCATTAACCTGAGTTATGAGATCTAGGGTTAGGTCTTGATGAGGTGCTAAGTATTCAAGATTCAAAAGGTGGTAGGATTTTTTGATAATTTTAAAGTTTTAATTAATGTATGTTGGTTGCTAATAGTAGACACACCTACTTTGATTTGCTTGAGAAAGAAATCAAATATACTAGGAAGTGAATTATCAATAGGGACTCGGAAATACTTTGTTTAATAATCAGCGTTGTAACAAGGTTGGTTAACCTAAGGTAAAATCTAGGCAGTAAATAGAAATTCCCTAAGTCCAAGAGGATTAGGGAATTAAACGCTTAAGTAGGTCGAGAGACATTTAAGCACAACATTGATAAAGAAAGCTTGTTATCCTACTCACTGTGAGAATCTTGAACTACTTTTAGCATCTATCATGTATCGTAAGCCCTAGTACACATAATTCTGGTTATTTCATAAACTTTTGATTTACAAAAACCGAAAGTAAAGTGACAAACAACAACTTGTTAAACATAAATCCTCCATTTCAGGTAATATTAAACTATCAGTGGATTAAATCGAAAACAACTTGAGTTCACACCATATTCCCTCTGGGATTCGACCTAACCTAGTTGGGTTTTATATTAACAACGATCACTTACACCCATTCAAGAGTATAATTTGAGCGTTATCAAAAATGGCGCCGTTGCTGGGTAATATGGTTGTAAGCTAAAGTTTTTTTGCTCTAATTGACTGTTTGTTAAGTTTCTTAGATTTACATTAATTTGTTGTTTTTGTTTATTTGTAGGATTTTATACTGTATGCCAAGCACCAAAAGATCTAGAGAAGCATTATTATCACTAAATCCAAAACCGCAACGAATAGGAAGAATGGTAGAACATCAAGAGGCTGACAAACTGGCAGCCTTAGATAGAGCTAAGGTGAATGTACAAAATGTTGGGCAACATGCATGGCATCCAAACCCTGAGGACGAAGATTTGAGAGATGAGAAGTTATTAAACCCTGGTAACCCAAGGTGTGCAGAGTAGATAGCTGCACAAGTGCCACGTAATGTTAACCAAAACCATCTATTCCAAAGAAGACAAGTGTACCAGCCGATACAGTATGATCTAAATGATGATAATGATGGCATGGACGGAAAAGGTGCAATGGGTGTAATTATTCCTCCACCATTAGCACCTGTAGCCAAGTTCAACATTACGAGTACTATAATCCAACTTCTCAATCTGATGGGGTTGTTTCATGGCTTCCTAGGGAGGATTCGAACCTGCATCTGGTGAATTTTTTCACTATTT
>NW_025834533.1:0-2250 GCF_002878395.1 Capsicum annuum
TTATACATCAATAGTGACATTTGATGTTTAAATTTCATTTAGCTATTATAAATAAAAATATTTAAAAAAGTATCTCACCTCTTTGTACTTTTTGTGTTATATACAAAAACAAAATAATTGTTAAATTTAAAATCGCATTTGCTTTCATATTTCATTATTGAAAAGAACTAATATAGTATTACTTAAAAAATCATAACAAGATATACAGTACCAACAAAGAATTAAAATCTAACGATCATATACATTTAAAATTGATGAAAAGTTTAAACATTTCAAGCTTGATGTAAGAATTATATAATTTCAGCAGGTTATTTCGTAAATTTTAACTTTTTAGTGACAATATATCACTTGAATTGACGATCGTGTGAATCTCTACCCACAAGTAATTTCTCATGAGATTAAGGAAACTTTAGGCATTAAATTTTATGTTGACCTAAAGTACAATGGTTGAAGAACTTTAAAAAACTTAAAGTTTGCTTAGTTATAATATTGATACCATAAATTTTTAATATTTTATTTTAACAGTACATAATATCTTTTTAATAAAATAATAATATTACATAATATTTGAGTATATTGTTATAGAGAATAACTTTACAAAGAGTTTATCACTATAATAAACGCCTCGTTAGACAATGACACATAAATTAAAATAAAAAATAGTAATTTTCAATACAAGTCATATTTCTTTAACACTTTTTACAAATAAATTCAAATATGATTTGCAAATAGTCGATTAAAAAGCATTGTATAAATCATATTTATGAAGTTATGCACTGATTAGTAATACATAAATAAATAATATAGAGATTATAAATGTAGGATTATAAATAGAGTCTCATTTCTCTTTATATGCTTAAATATGATCATCTTCCCTATAACATTATTGTCTTTGAATGCAGATCTTTGATCCAAATGCTAGGAACTTCAATTTTCAAATCTCAACTATATACATAGGGGGCGGAATATAATGATTGACTCTCCAGTAAAAAAAGGGGTTATATCTTCAATTTTTGGTCAACCACATACTTTAGAAGTTCCCCAATGTATGCAACAGTATATATAGAAAAGGATATTTTAGAAACTACTTTTTCTAAGAAAGTTGTGATTTGTCATAACAATTCAGCTGAGCATATTGTAGCCATAATACTAAAATTCAATTTTATTTGGTAGTTTTACACCTCTGAATACACAGTTTTATACCAAAAAAAATTAATTTTGTTTGGTCTTGTTACACGTTGATATGTGTGGCTCAATTAATGAAACACCTTAAAACTTATGCTATTGTAGTTTGATTTAGCTCCAAGAAGGGGAGAACTGGATGTAGCACGAATAACATTTACATCAAACTGAATGTAACACGAACTGAATGTAACGAACTGGATGTCAATGTGATGCAAAGTCATAATATTACTTCTTATAACTATGATGGAGAGCAATATATGTTATGTTGTCTTCCAAGTGCTGAGTTTTTCGATAATTTTCATCTGTTGTTGACATGTGAACACAAGGATTAAGATGGCTTGACCAAGTCCCCTTGGTTAAAGCCATATTCCGACCTATGTTAGGAATATTAGAGTTGGGCAAGTGCAGCCAGCAATGGTGTTATGTATCATGTCATGAAGACTTCTTTTTTGTTGTTCCCTTCTACGCCCTGATTTTCATTCTTAGCATGATATTTTCGTCAAAAGTCGTCACATGTTGGTTGCAAGGAAGTCTGTTGTGTAAAGTTAAGTGTCTACTTTATGTCTATGTTTAATAGTTCAAAGTTTGCTTGACCAATATTCACACAAGTAAGTGGCTTTTGGAGTGTGGACTAGGTATGTGGCCTATGGATAACTTAACTATTATTGGACATTCGGGAAATACCAAATACCAAACGGTAGTAATATTTTTTATCAATCCCGAAACCAAATATTGTAATTTTAAAATTTTACAGCCAAATACCATCCCAAATATCAAATTACCGAATACCAATTATCAAATTTTTCGATTCGGTGCGGTAATTCGGTTTTTGGTATTTTATGCCCACCCCTAGTCAAAGACGCGCATAAGTTATGAATAAAGACTCAAATTTATGTTGACCGCTTGTCTCGTTTAATGTGCAGTTTAAGTTCTAATTTATAAGATATACTTTCCCTTGTCAATGAGGCTTTTCTGGAGATACGAACACTAAGCAATTGATATTTCACTTAATAAAAAAAAAACAATTTCTGTGTTCATATATTTGTCATTCATGCTTATATTTTA
>NW_025834534.1:0-2108 GCF_002878395.1 Capsicum annuum
GGAGAAAAATATATTGTTCTTAATCAGAAATAGTGGAGATTAAGGCCATTTTCTCCTTTTCGCGGTCGAGCGTGTATGGATCATCTTGCACTTTTATGTCTGTACTTGTTACTGTTGTTTGCATTTGTGGTTTTCGTTCTTCTGTGCTTTGTATTGTTCGAATTCTTAATAATTTGAACTGGGGCTTTATACAACTTTATATCGAATCTATTTTTCTGGCTTGGCTAGGTGGGATAGCCGAGCCATTCCCCTTTCTTTCGGATAGCAGATTGGGCAAAACCACTAAAGAAAAAAATCTATTCAATTAACCAAAAAGGAGAGAGAGGGATCAGAAGTCCCAATATGATTAAGTCAAGTCAAATCCTCGGTCGCTTTTATAGGAAGATGAGCGGAAAGGGCACTCAAGGCCAGGTCCGTCTGCCCTTCATCAAGCTTAGGTAGGCTCAAGCCACTTACACTTTACCTAAAGTGCGAAGACAATTCTTTCAAATAGGCTGAGGCTTCAGTCGACCATTAGCCAGGAGTGATCTCTTTTCGAACATAGGGGCATGCCTCTTTCAACCCTGTGTCAGCTTAGCAACGCAAATAGACAGGAAAGAGGCCGGGAGCTGGGCTACCTCTACGAATATGGGAAAGTCCTATTCGCTTTGACTCTTCCTACGAGCTTTAGTAGTTTGAACCTGATCTCTAAAAACAAAAAGAAACAGAGAGGAAGCCAGAAATAAAATAAGTGCCTACTATCTATGACTGGCCAGCGGGCGCTACTATATGTAAAGAAAAAGGATAGGAGAGAACAAGGGCATCTCATTTATTCTTTCAACCCTAAGAAACATTAAGGCGGGATGTCAGCAAAGTCAGGAAGGGATAGAAGAGAAATCGACTGTCTTTCTTTTTTCCCTGAAGCGTAAAGCCACTCGACTACCAGGAGTGGAGAGAACGGGTTCTAATCCATAGCATTGAGGTGAGGAAACGAAGTTCTCTTTTTTATTCATTGAGGTGCCACCTTATTTATATCCTTGATTAGGCGAAAGGAAGGAATTGATAGTCTAAAGGCTTCCACTAGAACAGAACTGAGATTCTCTACTTTAACTTGACTTTGAGACAGAGAAGGGAGAACATGATCCTTTATAGAGGAAGTTACCCCGATTACTACAACTATAGCGATGATTCTCAGTCTGTCTTTGTTTCCAGCAAAAGCTATGAAAGAAAGCTCAGCTTAGGCAAAAGCAACTCTCTTACCTGACTCATATCCTTGAAACTCAACCCTTTTTTCACGAGCAGAGCAGCTCAATTTCAAAGGTTAGGCTCGCTAGCCACTCTCTCTTTTCTGGTCACCAGTTGGAACAATTGAATTGCCACCTCGATAAAGATAAACAAATAAAAAATCACTTTGAAAAAGGACATATGGATTAGAAAGGCCTGACTTGACTCTCTCCGTCCATGGCTCTTTTTGATGACTTTATATTTTTTTTTTGTTTGGTGTTCAAGGGCTGGACTCTTACCGCTTGTGGTCGGTTAGAACGTCTCTCTCAAGACTTAGATTAGCGCTCAGCATTCCCTACAAAACTCCCTTGAATAGCTGAACGTCCAAACCCGATAAAGGCGAACCTGATCTCCCTACTGGTCACCTTTACCAGCTCCATCTCCTCTACCGAATCTCCTGCGACTTCGTCTTCCCTTTTTGCTCATAAGTAAGTAAGCTCTTCTCCACGGCATATTTTCACTCTTATCTTCACTTCCTTTATTCGTTTTCTGATTCTTGGCTGAACCAGTAGGTCCTTCGACCCTCAAAGAAATACGGTATGCTGCTTCTATGCTGTCCGTCAAACACGAATGCAATTCATGCTCAGAAAAAGTCAGCTCGAATATTGCCCTCTTTTCTCCCTTTCTCACTCTACATCGTAGAGACAGGAGGTCAAAAAACTCCTCTATGTACTCTCTCATAGCCATTTCAAAAACAACCTTATCTCAGATTCTTAAACTTATTAGTCCGTCACCTGGTAGAAATAAATCTTTAAACTGACGAACTTCTTGTTCTTCATAGCGCTTCTTCTCCTGCTCCCTCTTCTGTCGTACATGTGCTCACCATAAGCTTGCCTTTTTGTTTT
>NW_025834535.1:0-1243 GCF_002878395.1 Capsicum annuum
AAACTTGAAGGGTTATTTTCGGTACAACCCCATGGAACCCGAGGATTCAAATGCACAAACAATGGACAATAATGCTATCAATCTCATTTTGGTTTGCGTTGATGCTATGTCCTGAGACCTTGCTAGGGCGAATGCAGGTCTTGGAAAAATTGGCTCGTACTTCATAATTATGAGTGAGAGGTTGGATCGAATGGAGAGCCGAAGGAACTCTCATGCCTTGACTCCCGACACTTTACTTCCAATGACCAATCCTCCAAGACCATCACCTAATTCCGCAAGCCAAGCTCCAAATAGACCTCAAAACCGAGACATAACTAGGCCCATTTCCCCATAATTCGATCAAGTCCAAGAAGGACTTGGACGCCAAATGCCTACACAAAAACCGAACCCTCCCATCCAAGATCCACTTAACCAAACGAGTCAACTTTCACCAATTCAAATTCCTTCAGTCCAAGATCCACAACCGAAGCTCCGCTTCACTAAACCAACCCTCTTGACCGAAGCTCCACTTTACCAAAACCAATATATCCATGTAGAGGAGAATGGTAGAAATAAAAATGAAGGATATGGGGTCTACGACAATTCTTGTATGATGGTAGGAGACTTGAATCGGATGATATTGAAGGTAAAGCTCAAGATGGAGAGGAAGCCAAGATTCAAAATGAAGATGTCGGCCGAGATTTGTTGTTATTGAGCTTGCGGGTTTGATATGTTTTGCGGACTATTTTGAGTGGCTTCCTTCAAGTGGCCAATTGAACGAGGTTAAGCCATGAATTTGTGGGAAAATTCCTCTAAAGATGGAGAGGATGATACAAGAATAATCACGGAGATGAACTTATGAGAGTGCGCATCGAACCCGAGACTCGAAGCGTCAAGTGAAGTGCAAAGGAACACCACATCACACACCAAGAACGGGCCATACACTACACTCCATAGGTACCTTTTTTCTTCCCTTCATTAATGGCTTTTGAGACATTTCACTTATGTTTGTAATAAGTCTATAAATAGACTAGTTTTAGGTCTTTAGTTCTTTAGTTGTTAAATGATATTGAAAGACTACTCTCTAGAGAGAGTGGGAGTTGTAACCGAAACTAGGGCAAGAACAAGTGTGGTACTCACTTGTGTTGCAAAATTGGCTAGAAACGTTGTTGCTTGAGTGGTGGATTCCCTCTTGTGTCTTCGTAGAAGTGTGGTGCTACTGTTGTAAGTCTTAGGGGTCCTTGGATTTGAGATATCCTTGGGT
>NW_025834536.1:0-2149 GCF_002878395.1 Capsicum annuum
ATCATATATGCAATATTGCAATTCATAATGTACTGTTCTACCTATGAACAGTATTTCTTCTTTCACCAAAAAAGAAAAAAATGCAACTCCCAAATATGAACTGTGCACGTCTTATATTTTCTAATATCATGATGAGATTGAAAATGTATCAAGTAATTGTGATGTATTACTAGGCATTAGTTGCAACCCGGGAAAACCAACAGAGGAAATGAAAGTACGTACCGGTAAGGCAACAGTTGCACTTAGTAATGAAATGTTGTTTCTTCCTTTATGTAGAGAAACAGTGCTCTCTAATGTAAATGATGTCTCTCTGAACTGTCCATGTGCAGAACCTACAAAACTTGACATTTAGAATACTTTAAGAGGTTTTGTAAATTGATATTTTGAGCTGCACAAAGTGTTGATTTGTGCTTCACATAGAAGCATCACTGGTTATAACCTTCTTTCTGGAGACATTTCTTTCAGATGTAGCTCTGGATTAGGAATGCTAAGAAATAAATAACTATGAGTTCTTTTTGGAAACAGAAGCATTTTTGTTCTTCACTAGTCAAGCCACTCTTTACATTCACAAGTTCCATTTCCATAAACAAAGTCTAGAATCTGGAAATCTAATCACTCTTGTAACCAATGGTACAGCTGAAATCTGTAAAAATTTCAAATTTGCATTAAGAAAATATGGTATTTGTGTGTCAGCATGTGTCCCTTTTTCTCATTAATATCATGTAATAAAGAATAGTTCGTAGCAGTTAATTGCTTACTGTATCTTGCTTATCTCTCTGCGGTTCTTTCTTTTCGTCTTTGTTTCCTGATTTTCTATAAAGGAAGTGCGTATCGGGGGCAGAACTGCATAATGACATCCTTGCTCATGTGTAGGACAAGCATTTGCCCCTTGTTTTCATCATTTTAAACTCGAAACAACCCCCAAAATTTTTATATTTGAAACTGCATGGCACAGGTTTCATTTGTATATTGCATCCACTGATAAATGCTTACCTACATGTTCTCCATTCACAAAAGCATGTAAAACGTGACCTAAGGATTTCACACTTAGTGTAGGCTGCTGCTCCATGGAATCCTGCTGGATACTGTCATGTGGATTTCACACATATTAAAGGCAACAGTTCCTAGAATGTAGTCACTATTTTGTTTATACTTTATAGCATACTGTGCCAGAAAATTTAGCTGAAAGATGTCCTTCAGTCCTGGTTTAGTTTATCTTATATTATTACCCTATTCTTTTGAGTTAAATGGTGTATTAAGGATCTTTTGTATTTACCTGGAAGTATACCAAAGATAATCAGATACATCCTTTGTAGTATTCATATGCTCCAGCAATATATCGGATCTCAGTGAAGTATCATCAAATTGTGGAATAACCTCTTCAAATTGTTCCCATTTCTCGGCTGAGTCAAACTTAAAGGCTGTTCTTGTATTGAATTGTGTGCTTACCTATTATAGATGAACATGCGGACAGTTAGTGTCTTATATGATTTTAAACAAAATCTTAGTTCTTCTCTAAGCTACGGATAAGGAAATGATTTGGCATCTGTACATTTCTTGAAAGTTGGCATTGAGTTACTGAACAGTACTCTGGCCTTCTGTCAATCATAAACGGAACCTCTTGGGAATAGATCTGAAAAGGTTAAATATATGTAGAATTGGATTTTTTTTTTAAGACAGTAAAGTATTCACCTTTGCCGTATTGAAGGCTACAGTTTTGCAGTCAGGTAGGATGCTTATAGATTGCTGAGGTAATTCATATGTCGAATTCTGAAACTGCACTACTACACTTTTTGTGTTATCTATGTTGACTAGAAATGCTGCACAACCTCCAGAGTCCCCACTGAATATATAAGCCTGGTTTGCACATAGGGTAAGAGAGGGGTGAGATACTCATCAATTTGGTATGTATAGTGTCTTGTAGGTTTTGACATCGAACATGATCTTCATGATATTGAAATTAATTTTGGAAGAAAGAGAGAAAAGTTTGGCCTTGAAGTGAGGGTTACTGGTGAAGTCGGGGGATATTTACCTCTTGTTGTTCACCTAAGGATTGGATGGAAGGGAATACGGAAAGTATGGTCTCTGAACATAACTTCACTGCTTCATGTAACTCTTTCAGATGTCCCCATTTTGGTTGTCTAATTAA
>NW_025834537.1:0-14010 GCF_002878395.1 Capsicum annuum
TTTGATTATTTTTAGATCCATTTAAATGGGTTCACTGCTAATCATTTCGTAGTGATATAGAATTTTTTTTTTTAAATTTGGTTGATTAAGTAGTTAAAGTATGAGAATTTTATAGGTAATTATTTTGATTTCGAAGCAATAGTTGAGGTTTGATTTAGCAGTTTAGATAGATTTTTTCATCGATCACAATGTTGAATTTTGAATTTTTTGTTAAGAAGGTTTGATTTAGTTCTGGTTTTTTTAGTAATGAAGTGTTGAATGGTGGGATAATTGTTATTTTAAGAGTTATTATGGCAATTTTATTCAAACAGTGACCTGTTTCTGTCTGTAGACTTGTGGTCTATGAAATAAAAATGCCCTAAATTAAAATTAGTTTTTAGACGTATGAAATTCTTTTAAAATATGATTGATGAAATAGTGAAAAATGAAAGATTAATAGCTAATTAGTTTGATTTGTACAAATACTTTGATTTTTAGCAATAGTTGAGTTTTGATACTGCATGTTGGATTTTGGTTCAGTTATGGTATTTTTGTATAGTGGACTGTTTAATGGTAGGGTAATTCTTAATTTTTTTTTAGTTTTTCATTTGAGCATTGAGTTGTTTCTGTTAGTAGACTTGTGGTCTACAAACTAAAAATGGAAGATTTATTTTGTAGGTGTAGATTCTGTTAAAATGGGTAGAAAAAGACTCAGTGTTAAACACAAAATTGGTATTGCTCTGATTCTACTGGTAGCAGTAGAAAAAGAAAAATTGAGGCAGTTGAAAATGTCTCAAGAAGGAAAAAATTGAAGAGGAAGTATCCGAATCAGATTCAGAGTTGAAAAAGCTAAGTACATATTTTAATTCTAGTGAAGATGTTGCTGAGTTTAGTGCAGGGAAGTGGAAGAAACAATTTTGACGGGGATAATGATCCCTTGTCCGTTCCATCTTTTTCCAGGTTTATTTTCCTATAGAGATATGACCTTCAAACGATAATGGAATAGGTTGGATCTTTTTCGGTAAATGTATCGATCAAATCAAGAATGGTTGCTTATCGAGAATTTAAGCAAGTTCTTGTCGACCAGGAGTTGAAGAAAGGATTCAAGCGGTCCTGTTTTGGATACCTGAGAAACCCGTCGGAACATCTCAAATTCAATGGGCAAATGGTTCATATTTGTCGTTGTGATGTATCAAGAATGATCAGATGCGTAATGAGATGTCGTTCTGCATGAACAATAAGCTTGATTATTTTGGCTTAAAAGAGTTTTGTTTAATCACGGAGTTGAATTACTTATCATATCCCAGAGAATAAAAATGAAGAAGGTGTTAGCGAAGGGGGAGCCTTTTCGTTTTAAGGTGATGAAAAACAAAAATATTACGATGGTCAAATTGTTACACTTGATTAGAGGGAATAAGATGAACAAGGAATAGAAGTTTAAGTGTTGTTTACTGTGGTTCTTTACACCATGTTGCTTACAAAAGATTCGAAAGAGGTTGTCGACACAAAATTAATTCGAATGGTCGATTCTATGAGTTTCTTTGAGATTATCCATGGGGGAAAGAGACGGTTAAACTGACCATGGACTATCTGAAGAAGAAAAATGACCTAAAGAATTAGAGGGAAGTATTTGATGAGAAGCAGAAGGCATCCTATGCTCTATTGGGGTTTCCCTGGAATTCATGGTATCTAGCATCAACCCTTTAGTGAGATTATCGTAGATTCTTATTTTATTTATACTTTTTCATAGACTTTGAGTCATTTTCTCACTACCGTACTTCTTATAGATTTAGATCTATGAGGCATTTCCTCATCTTGGGAAATTTATTAGAAAATCACTGGATGAGCCCTTTCCCATTCCTCGCATCCTCAGATGGATTACTAAAAAAAGTGATAAGATAATTGAAGGCGACCCATTCAAGTTTAAAGGAAACATTATTGAGGTATGAACTTATTTTTTATTGTTCAATAATACTACTGTTTATCAAATGTTATGTAATTGTTAATTGATTTTTGTAAAACATGCATCGTACATCTTCTCTACTATTCGTGAGACGAAGATGGATTACATGGTTACGTTTAAGCCATATACAAATGAGGTAAAGAATAACGCCCTCGATGGCTTGAAGGAAAATTTACAATAGGTGACTGTACTTACTTCAAATGAGGACAGTAATGATGATGGGGATTTACATGGTAACCCCATTAGAGTATGCATTGGTGATGATGCTTCTCCGAGCACCTCAAAAGGTGTAGAGGACACCTCTGTCGATGCGAATCTTCATAAGCATATTGCTATGCTCAAGGAAACAGTGTTGGATATTGCTGCCTATATCAAAGAAAAAAGACTAAAGAAAAAGGAAAAGGATAAGTGATAACATTAGCGAGGTAACTTCATTTAATAATTGATGTAATTAATAAATTTTTAGCTTTAAATATTAGTAACACTTTATAATATGATGATGTAGTGTATGTGGACCTTCGTGAATCGGAGAGGAATGAAGAAGTAGAAAAAAGGAGTAAAATAGATAAGTTGGCCACTATTGTAGTAGAAGAGGAAAAAGAAGAAGAAACGAAGGATGAACAAAAAGTAGAAGAAGAAATGGAAGAAGATAAGAGACAAGAAGAAACTAGAAAAGAAGAAGTTGCAGAAGAAGAAGAGGAAGAAGAAGAAGAAGAAGAAGAAGAACAAGAACAAAAACAAGAAAAATCTGAAAAAGAAGCAACAATACATAAAGAAAAAGGCAAGAAAAAAGAAGAAGCTGAAAAAATAGAAGTAGATGATGAAGAAGAAGAAGAAGAAGAAGCTGAGGAAGAGGAAACAGGTAAAGAAAAAAGAATTTGAGGAAGAAAAGAAAGCTAAGAAAGAAGCAGTTGATGTAGGTGAAGAAAAAGAAAAAGATAAGGAAGAAAAGAAAGCTGAGAAAGAAGCAGCAGCTGCTGCAGATGCTAAAGAAAAAGGAGAACTAGGTGAGAAAGAAGTAACAGCTCCTGCAGATGCTGAAAAAGAAGGAGAACATGGTGAGAAAGAAGCAACAACTATAGATGTTAAAAAAAAGAGATGAAGTTGAAGATGGAAATGAATAAGCAGCAGACAAAGAAGAAGGAGAACCAAAAAAAGAAAAAGAAAAAGCAGACAAAAAATATGTGGTCATGGATATCATTGATGAAATCAACAGGAATATTTGTGTTGATGAGGAAAATGGAGAAAAATACATTTGAATTCTAATATTGTTAATGTGTTGAATGGTCAGTTGTTAGGTATGGCAAATATTTTTTTATTTGAAAAATATGAAAGTTGAATGATTTATTGGTAGAATATGACAAACATTCTTTTATTTTATGAAATTTGAATATGCATTGTGTTATCATAATTGGTAGTGTGTATAGTTGACATGATAGAATGCATATTTAATCTTTCATATACTGCTTGCATAGTCTCTCATTACCATGCTACTCAATTTTAAGTTGATGTGTTGTTTGATCAACTATGATTCTATGAAAAATAGTATTAACATTATAGAAAAATAGAAGTATTTTTATTTATTCAATATCACTACATCCATGTTACACTTTTCCAAATAACGTATACTAGCATTATAGCACATAAATCACTTTTAGGCCATTCTCTCTTTCTTAGGCCAAAACCAATTATTGTTTTAGTTGATCCCTCTCTATTTGGATGTCATGTAGCAATACTTTCAAGTGATCCCTCTGCTCTTCGACTTCTTTGAACAAAGTCATGAGAAAATCTCTATTTTCTTTGCATTCTCGAAGCCTTTGTCGTAGACTAAATTTTGCTAAACCATGAAAATTTGATGTCTTGGGTCTCGGACTCAACGTTGATGGACTGCTTGGAGGTGATACCTCATCAAGCCATTTAAAAAATAAGCACGTGTCATTATCTTCGTATTAAATTAATAATTACATAACAATTAAATTAAATTTATTAAAAAGACATACACGACTCACCTTCGTAATTGCACAATTATAAAATTTGCGACCTGAATTTGAGTCCGTGCGTGACGTTCTAAGACAACTACATTTCTACAATGACAAATTAGAGTCTTTTTAGAATTTGATGTTTGATATGCTTGAGACATTTTAGAATTTTAAAATAAAAATAAAGTGGATGAAATAAAATAATGAGGGATGGAGGAAGTTATATATAAAGTAAAAGAAGTGTTAACACTGAAGGAGTACAAAAATAGTTGTTTGTCACCATTGAAACAGTAATTGTGTTTTTTGAAATGTTGGTGACACTTAATAAACTGTCATAGATCATGACCTATGTCAGTCATTAACAAGATATTAAAGTCTACAGTAGACATTCGTAATCGATGGACTCTCAATAACATGTTTAAAAAAAATTCAGTAAAAAATGTACTTGTGCTTTAAGGGTCCATCGATTCAATTGGTCCACTGTAGACCTACACTTTAGGTAGATCATCAATTAATCTATGGATCATTCATAGATCTTGTAGATCTATGTACACTGGTAAATACCATTATTTGGGTGTTGTTTAAAAATCAATAAATAAATTAAAAATAAATGTAGTGTTGATTTCTACACTTATGAAAAAGTGTAAACAAGTCACATAATCATAAATTAGGGGTGGTAAATTAAGGAGTGTGTGTATGGGTAGTGGTTGAACAAACAATATCCTATGAGCAATGTTTGTCAAAGCACAAGTATGTTTAGAGGATGACGATTGTTCATACACTATCCATTCCACACATTTTTTTTATTTGGGGGGTGGTGATTGAAGGAGTATGTGGAATGGGTAGTCATCAAATAAAATCAACACTCTCACGGTTTCAGTTTTAATTTCACACTCAGACTCAGCATAAAACCTTACTTCAGTTTTAGAATTAGGACTGTCAGACATAGTCACCCAACTCGTCACAGAATTCAGTTCAGTTCTATAGAATCAGGACTGTCAGAAATAGTCACTCAGTTAATAGTAATACAGTATCACTAAACTTATCTATCAGTCATTCAATTTTCAGAACTCATTATCCAGTCTTAATATGATCTCAGTTACAGTATACGTAGTTACATGCATAGCATTGCAAAATCAGTATTTATAGAAGTTTTAGATATACATGTACTCTCATTCAGTTATATTCATATTATTTATTCAGTTATTTTTCATATATATGAACCCATCCATTAGGCCTTACCTCACCTAGCATACCAATACATTCAAAGTACTGACACATACCTTTCTTTTGTGCTATAATGTCTTATATCATAGTTTCAGACGTATGGTACCCTGACCGTACTTAGCAGCCCAGATTATCAGCAGTAGATTTAGTGGTGAGTCCTCATAGTTCGAGGACATAGTTATCATTTCAGTATTTCAGTATTTAGTAGTTGGAGTTAGTTGGGGACTTGTCCCATCAACTCCATATTCAGATAGTTAGAGGCTTCCAGATTAGACTACTTCAGACAGATATTCTATTTTTAGCATGTATTTATCAATATTTAGTATTTGATTATAGTTATGAACCTTATGGTAGATTCATCCTAAATTCCACATTATTACAGAGTTACTATTTAGTGATTGCAGCAGGTACCAGTCATGGGTTAGCTTATGGTCCTTCGAGATTATAAGCACTGTGTTACGTCCGGGGTGTAGACTTAGGGCGTTACAAACTTGGTATCAGAGTCTAAGGTTCAACAGAGTCCTAGGAAGTCTGAAAGTCACATCTAGTAGAGTCTTGGGCATGAGTTTATAGCGCACCACACTTATGGACAAGAGGCTATGAGGCATTTTAGAAAAAAATTCCCTTTTTTCAGTATTCATATCGTGCAAGTGAGCATGAGCTCAAGTTAGACTCTCTGTCTAATTCAAGTTTCCCTTTTATTTACAGAATATGCCTCCAAAAAGGACTAACAAATGAAAAATGGGAAACCAGTCGCACCTCCGCCCGTCCAGCTAGATCCCCTGAATGAGAATGTTTCCCATGCAGAATTCAGAGCAGCTTTCACCACTCTAGCTCATTCTATGAAATCCTAGAATGAACATCCAGCTACTGTCCAGGCCAACCCAGTGGCTAATAATTCTACAGTTAGAATTCGAACTTCACTCGAATGAATGCTCCATTATTTACTGGATCTAAGTCTGATGATGACCCACATGAATACCTTGATTAGGTATAGAAAGTCATAGATATTATGGGGGTGACTGTTAGTGAGAGCGTTAAGTTGGCTGCATATCAGTTACAGAATGTGGCTCACTAATGCTTCAAGTAGTGGAAGGCAGAGAGGGATGCAGATGCAGGGCCCATAACATAGGAGGAGTTTGCCACTATTTTTCTGGATAGGTTTTTCCTATTGGAGTTAAGAGAAGTGAAGGTTTTGGAGTTTATTAATCTTAAGCAAGGTAACATGACAGTGAAGGAGTATTCTCTCAAATTTACTCAGTTAGCCAAATATGCCCCTCATGTGGTAGCAAATAGCAGATCTAAGATGAGTAAGTTTGTGTCGGGTGTGTCTAGCAGTATGGTCAAGAAGTATAGGACCGCAATGCTAATTAAGAAGATGGACATATCAAGGATCATGGTCCATTCTCATTAGATAGAGGAGGCTAAGAATAAAGAGAAGGAGAGGGAGAATAAAGAGCTAAAACAGGTGGCTTCAACTTTGCTTAGCCCAAGTAGTGGGTGGTAATTGTTTTTAGTTCTACCTGAAATCCTTAGTTCTAGCTCCGTCCTCAGCCAATGCTCTAGTGCCAAAATTCAATGACTGCAATAAAGATTGGGCACCAGGCCCTAAACCTCAGGGTAGTGTTAGCAGTGCCCGAATAAATTGGCTTTGCCAGAAGTATGGCAGAAACCACCAGGGTATCTACAGAGCTGGCAGTGATATATGTTTTGGATGTGGCAAGACTAGCCACAGGGTCAGAGAGTGTCCTCAGGTGGGTTTGCAGAGTCAGCATAATCGTCCCCTATCTCAGTCTGATCACACGAATCAGTAGGGAACCGCTTCTAGTACCACCAGTGGGCAACGCCTAAATAGTCTTTATGACTCTAGTCCCAACAGGATTAGAAAAGTTTTCCTGATGTGGTCATTGGTACGTTACAAGTTTATTATTTGCATATTTATGCTTTACTAAACCTGAGAGCTTCTTTGTCTTTTGTAACTCCTTATATAGCTGTTGACTTCGGAGTCAGTCCCAAAATCCTAGAAGAGCCCTTCTCAGTCTCTACCCAGTGGTTAAATCTATCATAGCTCGACAGACATACAGAAATTCTCTAATTATGGTATCTCAAAAAGTCACTTTAGCAGACTTAGTAGAATTAGAGATGATAGATTTTGATGTCATTCTCGACATGGATTGGCTTTATTCATGCTATGCTTCAATTGACTGCAGAAATAGAGTTATCCATTTTCTGTTTCTGAATGAACCTATCCTTGAGTGGTGGGGTAGTACTTCAGCACTAAAGGGTTAGCTTGTTTCCTACCTTAGGGTTAAAAAAATGATATCTAAGGGATGTATTTATCATCTTGTTTGAGTTAAGTATTCTAGTTCCAATACTCCTAGTCTTGAGTTAGTTCTAGTAGCATAAGAATTTCCAGATGTGTTTCCCAAAGATCTTCCTAGAGTCCCTTCTGAGCGGGTAATTAACTTCGAAATAGACCTTCTTCAAGATACTCAGTCTATCTCTATTCCACCATACAGAATCGCACCAGCAGAACTTAAAGAGTTAAAAGAATAGTTGAAGGATCTCCTAGACAAGGGATTCATCAGACCCAGCATATCCCCTTGGAGTGCACCAGTTCTATTCATGCATAAGAAAGATGGTTCTCTTAGAATGTGTATAGACTACTGTTAGCTAAATAAATTTATAGTCAAGAACAAGTATCCACTTTCCAAAATTGATGACTTGTTTGACCAACTTTAGGGTGCTAGTTACTTTTCTAAGATAGACCTCAGATGAGGTTATCATCAGCTTAGAGTCAGGGAATGTGACATTTCAAAAATAGTTTTCAGAACTCGATATGGTTACTTCAAATTCCTAGTTATTTCATTTGTCCTTACTAATGATCCAACAGCCTTCATAGACTTGATGAACCGCATGTTCAAGCAGTACTTGAATATATTTGTCATAGTCTTCATTGATGACATTCTTGTCTACTCCAATAGTGAACATGATCATGCAAACCATCTCAGAATAGTATTACAAACTCTCAGAGTCCATCAATTGTTCTCCAAATTCAGTAAGTGCAAATTTTGGATAAGGTCAGTAGCTTTTCTTGGTCACATAGTTTTTGGTGATGGCATTAGAGTTGATCCTCAAAAGATCAAAGTAGTAAGAAACTGGCTTAGGCTCATTTCTTCATCAGACATTAGGAGTTTCTTGGGTTTGGCTGGCTATTACCAATAGTTTGTTAAAGGATTTTCGTCCATTGCATTCCCCATGTACAGATTGACTCAGAAGAAAGTCAAGTTCCAGTGGCCAGATTCTTGTGAGAAGAGTTTTTAGGAGTTGAAGACTCAACTCACTACAGCCCCAGTTTTGACTTTACCAGATGGTTCGTATGAATTTTTTGTATATTTTGATGCTTCTATAGTTGGTTTAGGGTGTGTTTTGATGCAGAGAGGTAAGGTCATAGCCTACACCTCTAAACAGCTTAAGTCCCGTGAAAAGAACTACCTCACTCATGATCTTGAGTTAGCAGCTGTAGTGTTTTCCTTTAAGATTTGAAGGCACTATTTGTATGGGGTTCATGTTGATGTGTTTAGAGACCATAAAAGCCTGAAGTATGTATTTTCTCAAAAATATTTGAACCTGCATCAGAGGAGGTGGTTAGAGTTGTTGAAAGACTATGACATGAGTGTTCTACATCATCTGAGCAAAGCCAATATAGTGGCTGATGCTTTCATTAGGATGTCTACGGGTAGTGTTGCTCACATGGGAGATGGTAATAAAAAGTTAGTTCACGAAGTTCATCAGCTTGCCTGACTAGGTATCACCTTACTCAATTAGCAGAGGGTAGCGTATGAGTGCAGAATAGTTCAGAATCATCTCTGGTCTTCGAAGTAAAAGAAAAACAGGATAGGGACCCCAGTCTAGTTAAGTTAAAAGAGTCAAGAAGGGATCAAAAGTTAGAGGTTTTATCCCAAGGGGGAGATGGTGTGTTGAGTTGTCAGGGTAGACTTTGTATGCCATGTATGGATAGCATGAGGTAGAGGATTCTTTCAGAGGAGCATAGAGAGCATTACTTGATTCACCCAAGAGCCACTAAGATGTACCGTAATTTATGGGAGGTCTATTGGTGGAGTGAGATGAAGAGAGACATTACATACTTTGTAGCTAAGTTCTCGACATGTCCGTCAGAAGCCTAGTGGATCTATGTAGAAGTTCAGTATTCCCACTTAGAAGTGGGAGGAGGTGAACAAGGATTTTGTGATGGGTTTACCCCGTACTCACCGCCAGCATGATTTGATTTGGGTCATTGTGGATAGGATGACTAAATCATCTCATTTCTTATCAGTTTATACCTCTTATTCAACCGAGGATTATGCCAAGATCTATGTTAGAGAGTTGGTCAGATTGCACTGAGTTTCATTGTCCATCAATTCAGATAGAGATATGGAGTTCACCTCTCACTTTTGGAAAGCCTTCTAAAAGGGTATTGGTACCTAAGTTCACCACAGTATAACCTTTCACCCTCATACAGATGGTCAAGAAGAAAGGACCATTCATACTTTAAAAGATATGCTAAAAGCGCGTGCCATTGACTTTAAGGGTAGTTGGGATGACCACTTTCCCTTGATTGAATTTGCATATAATAACAGTTAGCATTCCAGCATTCAGATGGCTCCGTTTGAGGCATTTTATAGGAAGAGATGTAGATCTCCTATTGGTTGGCTTAAAGTAGGTAAATCCGCAGTGGTAGGGCCTGACTTGGTATTTGATACCTTAGAAAAAGTTTGGTTGATCAAGGAAAGGCTTACGATAGGTCAGACCTGACAAAAATCATATGTAGATGTGCGAAGAAAGGATCTTGAGTTTGAGATTAGTTATTATGTGTATTTGAAAATCTCTCTTATAAAGAGAGTGAAGAGGTTTGGCAAGAAGGGGAAACTCAGTTCCCGATATGTCGGTCCTTATTGAATTATTAGCTGTTTCAAAAAGGTAGCTTACGAGATTGAGTTTCCTTCAGACTTAGCTTTAGTACATCCAGTGTTTCATGTCTCCTTTCTAAAGAAGTGCATAGGTGACCTAGCAGTTGTAGTCCCAATTGAGGGCATTGATTTCCAAAACGGCCTCTCTAATGAGGAAATTCCATTTGAAATTCTTGATTATCATGTTTGTAGACTGAGGAACAATCAGGTTCCTCTAGTCAAAGTTTTTTGGTGGAATCGGTCCGTCGAGGAAGCTACTTACGAAGCAGAAACAAATATGCGGACCAAGTAACCTCACCCCTTCTATGCAAACTTAGACTCAGTACAAGGTAACAGTTTTCCTTGAATTTACTCAATTCCATGCTCAGTTTACTTTTACAAACTCTATATCAGTTCAGTTGCATAACATTCTCATATCATGCATACCTTCATGAAAAATCTCAGTCATGTGTCATGCCTTCAGAATTCAGTCATGCTTCAGTTATGCATGTTCAATATGATAACTCAGCATATAAGTAGTTTTGGTCATAAAATCATGCTTCAGTTATGCATGTTCAGTATGTAAACTCAGTCTATCAGTATTCTCAGCTTAGTCAGTTGCATTTGAGGATGAATGTTCCCTATGGAAAGATATTGTAAGACCCTGCAAAATTCTAAGCTTAACTCAGTCCTTTAGAGCATAAAAAGAGGTCCAGACTTATAAATTTCAGCTAAGTGTTTATATTTACGACCTTTATGACCTTAAAATGTCAATCCTTGGATTGAATCTTGATCAGGTGTGTCAGTAGGGGTTCTCGAATGAGTTTAGGATTTCTTGAACCTTTTTGAAAAATGTTGGGAGTCTAAAATAATGGATCAATGTGATCTTGATGCGTCGCATCGCATATCGCATCGATAAATATTTTCCCCAGCTCCTAGTACAAATTTCAGTGAGCCAATGTGATCTCAACGCATCGCGTCGGCCATCGCATCGAACTCATTGATGTGGGAAGTTGGTCTACGCATCACTGGGCATGTTTTTAGTCATTAAAACTCTACGTCCAGAGAGGTATGTGGGTCATTTCCCCTCTTAATCAGACTCTAAAACACGAAATTCAGCCCTCAATAAGCAAAATGCACTTACTTTCACTCAAATCCTCTAAAGAACAAACCCTAAGACATTAAATTCAAGATCCAAGTCTCAAGAAATTCAACACAACTTTCATAGAATTAACAATAAAGGTATGTTAGGTGTTCATCCAAGGGTTTCCTTCCACCCTTGAAGTTCAAGAACCTTTTTTAAATTACAAGATGATTGTTTTTTATGAATTCCATGTTGAATTAAATTATATTCATGATTATGATGTTAGTTGGGTTTATAATCTATAATTAATTACATGTTTTATGAGAAATAAATATCATGTGTTTGTTGTTATATGGTTTCATGTTAAAAACCCTTGAATTTGTAAGTTGGGATTGTGGTCATGATGCTTGTATGTTGTATTATAGTTGTGTGCATAAATATGCCCCCAAGTGTTTGATAAAATATTCATGTGAGTTGAGTAGTGCAATTATACCATGTTAGCATGTGTATAAGTTCATGCCATGCAAGTGTTTGCTAAAATGTCTCAATGAATGAATTGTGACAAATTGACTAGTTATCATGTTTTCAAGATTGTGCTATGTTTTTACTATCTATGCTATCGAGTCCTGAGGGTATCTAATACCTGACAATCTAGCTGTTTACCTAGATCTATAGTAGTTTCAAAATAGTCTCAGTGATGTCACATATAGTAGTACTCAGTCAGTTACAGAACTTAGTATGTACAACCAGTTAACAAAACTCAGTGTATTCAGTCAGTAAACAAAACTCAGTGAACTTAGTCCAGTTCAGTTAGACAGCCCGATCAGTAACAGTTCAGTCAAGCCTATTACAGTCTAGAAATTAGTTCAGTGTCTATTTAGTTAGGTGTAGTAATCAGCACCAAGCGAATCGAGGGACGGAGGCATTCCTGTCAGTAAAAGGGTTTGAACCTTAGTACCAATCCTTATGTTATAGAACTACGTAGCCAATGTAGGTTGAGATATCTTCCTGCTATTCTATGGTTGATATATCTCGTATGAGTTTTCCTGCCAGTAAGGGTTGACGAAATATCTTCCTGCTAGACAGGTTTAAATCATAGCCATTATTAGTATCCCCTGGCAAGGTGCTAACACCCTTCTAACTGGGGTCACAGGTTGGGGGCCAACTCAATTCATAATCGAGGTATGTCGGTAAATGAACACTCCCACAGTTTCAGTTTCAGTTCAAGTTTTAGTCTCAGACCCAGCATAAAACCTTAGTTCAATTTTAGAATCAGGATTGTTAGACACAGTCACCCAGCTTAGCACAGAACTCAGTTCAGTTCTATAGAATCAGGACTTTCAGAAATAGACTGCTAGAAATAGTCACTCATTTAATAATAATACATAATCATTTAGTTTTTAGAACTCATTATCCAGTCTTAACACGATCTCAGTTACAGTATATGTAGTTACATGTATAACATTGCAAAATCAGTATTTATAGCATTTCAAATATACATGTACTCTTATTCAGTTATATTCATATTATTCAGTCAGTTATTGTTCATACATATGAACTCATGCATTTATCCTTACCTCACCTAGCATACCAGTACATTTAAAGTACTGACACATACCTTTTTTTTATGCTATGATGTCTTATATCATAGGTCCAGACGCACGGGACCTGATCGTACTTATTAGCCCATATTATCAGCAACAGATTTAGTGGTGAGTCCTCATAATTCGGGGATAGAGTTATCATTTCAGTATTTTAGTATTCATTATATTTAGTAGTCGGAGTTAATTGGGGACTTGTCCCATCAACTCCATATTTAGACAGTTAGAGGCTTCCAAACTAGACTACTTCAGACAGATGTTCAGTTTTTAGCATTTATTTATTAGAATTCAGTATTTGATTACAGTTATGAACCTTATAACATATTCAACCTAAATTTTGCGTTATTACAGAGTTACTATTCAGTGATTATAGCAGGTACTAGTCATGGATTAAATTGTGGTCCTTTAGGATTATGAGCACCATGTGACATCCGGAGTGCAGACTCAGGGCGTTACAGAAATGAACTTGGAGTCTCCTGAGCTACTATGATATACTTTTTAAAGAGTTTTTGAGTAATGTGAGTGATTTAAAGCCTTTTAACAATGGTGAAAAGTGTGTTTGAGAAAATAGAAAACCAATGAGGTAACAATGAATGCAATAGACAAGCTTATGATGTTTGTGGACTGATTTAGAGCTGATCGCCAGAAAATAACGCCAGAAAAGTGGCCTGAATTGGATCTTTTTAGAGGGAAAGACCCGTCTATTTTAAGCTCTTGGAATATTTTTAAATTATTTTTGAAAACCTAGATATTTTTGTACTATATAATTGTGGATGATGGAGTGGTTGAAGTGTATTATTAGAAACTTATGGGAGAATTTATTAAGTTGGAAAGATTGGATGATAGAGTGGGTTGAAGTGTCTTATTAGAAACATGTGGTGAATTTGTAGAGTTGGAAAGATTGGATGATATGACGGCTTTAAGTAGGTATATGGAAATTTTTTCAAGACTTTTGTCTAAATGACAAAATAAGTCATGAAAACAACCTTTTTGGCATGAAATCCCAGGATTCACAGTAGTAGCAATAGCACCTAAACCAATAACACTAAAGAAGCATAAAGGGAATTGTATCGAATTCGGGGAGAATATCAAGACTACATCATCTTTTTTTATACCCGTTTGGTTAACAAGTCCATAAGATATTCTTGATACAAAAGATCTGAACTAAGAAAAAGTCAAAATTTCACCATTATCAGCATCAATAAGTGTTGGTTTATCAGGGAAATAT